>NC_025882.1:288267-307839 GCF_000755165.1 Leishmania panamensis
AGAAAATTTCTTCTGTTACTCGGTTCTCGTGGAGAAACCGTATCCTCCGCTCCACCCTCATTGGGGAGTATAAGCAGCGCTGTGGCCGCTGTGCGCAAATGCTCCCAGGGGCGTGTCGCGTGAAGGCAGAATCGATTGGTTTTGACAAGGCCGAGCCACGACGGAGCAGTCGAAACGGCATTTTTCACGCCCCTATGGCGGGTAAAAAAGAGGTGCAATCGTTTATCTCGTTTTCGTTCTTCTCGCGGCACAGAGACACGTCATGCCCGTCCCAACACCAACAGGAGAGTGCTTCTATCACTTCGATTTCTGTCTGTTGTTCTTCAGTGGATCCTCTTCCCCGTCAGCGAACTCACTCCTGTTCAGCTTGCCGCAGGGCCATCTTTTTTGGAGGGGCAGGGGAAAAGGCCTCTGCTGCGCCGTCGCTAATCGCTTCTCTTTTTCCTCCTAGCACGCACTCGCTCCTCTGTCCCCCGTGACTCTGTATGTATCATGTATTGGCTTTCCTCCGTGTCACCTTTTTTTTTCTGCTTTGCTGTGCCGTGGAGAAGTTCCTTTGTGTAGGCTTTGCTTTTTGGCGTTGTACCCCTCACGAACGAGTCTATACAAGTGCGAGTACTGTGTGTATGTGTGGCGGAGGAGGGCGGAAAACTGCCGGGCGTTATGCATGCTGTTGAAGAAGTGAGGCAACGGCGTGGTTTACTGAGTAAGGGGCTGATAGGAATGATGATGATGTGAGGAATATGGGATTAAGGTAACTGGGAGGTGGAGGGGGATTGCTGTCATGCCTCTGTTGCTTTGCCCAACTTGATTTATTCATGGCTGTAGTACATGCGAGCGGGCCGTCCAGACACGCCCCCGGCGCGCGGCATCGGCGGGGATGGCCGAGGAGGGCAGCGGGGCCCCGCACTGCTCAGCCCCGCCCCGTGCGTGTGCCACCTGTGCGGTGTCTCCTTCGCGCGACCGGGTGGGCCGATGAGGCACCGGTGCCGGCTGCATGACGAGGCGGCCCCGGCTTACAGCCCCGAGTCCGCCAGGCCCCCATGTGTGGAGAACCTCCAGGCTGCGTAATGCCATGCCGGCCGGGTGTGGGAGGGTTGGGGTCTGGCCTCGGGCTGGCCGGGCGCCTCCTCAAGCACCCCCGGCAGGCGCCCAGGCTAGGCCCTGTTGCCCGCACGACAGACACCGCTACCCCCGAGGAGGGCCCTGGACGTGATCCGTGGGGATCGAGGCGTGCAGTCCATCCGTGCCCGCTGGGCGCATGGCCCGATACGACGGCAGAGAGGCCCTCTCTTAGAGGGCGAGGATGTCGTCGTGGTGCCAGAGAGGTCGAGGTGGACGGTGAGCGTAGGCGCGTGCAGTAGTGGACTCGGCTTGCGGTGAAATTTGCATCTTACGGAACCAAGGAACGTCGTCACGTAGGTATTTCCCTTGTTTTATCGTCGTGCTCTAGAAGGCACTTTTTCTCCCTCTCTCTCTCTGCCTCTTGCAGCCCGAAAAAAAAAAGGAGAGGTAATCGCCAGCTCTTTGTTATGTGTGTGTGTGTGGGGGGGCGGCTTTATTTGGAAGCCCTCTCTTTTCTCTGTTCTTGGGCCCTCCTCCTCTTCCTCCTCGCTTTACGTCCATTTATTGTGGATATTGCGCCACACCCTTGCGTATGTCTGTTGCCCCTGTCACCCGCTCTCCGCTGTTTATTATTACCGCTTACTTTCTGGCGATACGAATGATCTTACGTACACCTTTTTTGATTTATGCAAGTGCTTCACACTATACCTGGTGCTTGCGGCGACAAATCGATCAGAGATGAGCTGCTGAAGTAAGTGAACCTTCTATTTTTTTTTCGTTTAGAGTTCACATTGTGTATGGCAGCACACTCAACGCTCGTCTTCCCCATCTCTGATGTGGCGAAGCACTTGAACACATCTCTGCTGTGGTGCCTTGTCTCCACTGCGCACCGTGTGCGAGGGTGCTTGAGATCGGTGCCACGCGTACATGATGGGAACACTGTATCAAAAAGGACCGACAAAAACGAGAGAGCCCAACAGCAGAGGGACTATTGATGACTCGTGGACAATGCCAGAATAGCTTTCGTGGTAGCTGAACAGCGATTCAATGCTCTGTCGGCTTCTGTGAAGGTCCGTGAGAAATCTGAGGAAGGCTCACAAGGACCGCAAGGATGAACAATCTGCACCTCTGCTTTGATTTTTTCTTTAATGTCGCCGGCGTCGACACTTTGAGTTCATATTATCTTTAGGTCTTTGTTATCCGCGTCTTCTGCTGCGCCGGTGCGCCAGCGTATGCTTGTGGGTGTCTGTACATCTGCGTCACTGAGAGACATCCCTCCCCCTCTTCTCACTACACAAACCTCCCTGGTCTAAATCCCATTTCGAATTGTTTGTCCTCCCTTCAGACACCCCCCTTCCATCCCCTATTCATCATCGCTGCTGCCGTCCGCCCTTGCATGAGTGCCTTCACCGCGACGTGGGGCCCTTTTGTTATACCGGGTGGAGAAAGGGTAACCACACTTCGTTTTGAGTATGCAGTTGTTGTGTTTGCACACGCATAGCGAGAACGAAAAGAGGTGAAGTTGATTGCAATTCAACAACGGAAAGAACAAGCGAAAAGAGAGGAAACCATCGCGGCGTGCAATAGCAAGACAGCAACAAGCAGCGGGGGACTTAACTTCGTTTTTTTTTTTCGCGCATTGGTTTTCTTTCCTCCAGCGCTTCATCGGCGACGGGCGACACTGTTTCCCTCCCCTTGCCGCTGGTATCGTTACTGGAGTATACCCCCGAGTGACAGCACGTCATCAATGAAACGAGGGGGGACGATCAAAACAAAGCAGAAAAACTGAGCAAACATGCAACACCATGTCACTAGTACTTGTATACAAGCGGCTCTTCTGCTTTTTCTTTATCTTTTTTTTTTCTCCTCCATGTGTCTCGCTTTCTTTTGGACCCGCGAGTCATGTACGACCGTGACGAGCTTGGCAATGGAAAGGGGAGGTGAGGGGGGCGCAATTGGTGGTGGAACACCGAGTAAATGATCCATACGCCCAGAGAAGAAGCTCATGTAGTGGTGTCAGCATGACGCTGTCGACGTGCTTTAAAGGGTGTCATTTCTCCCCCCTTTCCTTTCTGTTTCTATTTCGTTGTAATTGCAGCTGCTCGTACTGTGATGACGAGCAGGTGTGTTTATGAGTGTGTTTTACTTTGTTTTCTTCAACTCGATTTGGGGCTTTCTTTGTCGTTTCTCCTCCAACATCTTCGAAATTTTCTCAGCGCTTGTTCTCTTTGTCTCCTCTCAACGATGGAGATGCATGCGTGTTCGTACGCTAACGTGATTTTGTTGGTGGTGTTAGAGTTTGTATGGGCTCGTGTACGGTGACAGGAACCCTTTAGTGATGGCAAAAAAACTCGGAGATGCTTATTTTGTGTTCACGCTACCATCTTGCCACTGATTTGATTTTTAAAGGTGACTGATGCATGCGCTGTGGGTGCTGTCCCTCAGATGTGCTCCCATTTTGTAACTTTTTGCTTGCTTGCTTAGAGGTTTACCTCAGAATTGTCAAACCGCTTTTTCTTGTGGGTATTCTTTATGAGTGAGCCTCCCATGCGTACAGGTGCGCTTGAATGGGCTCCTTTTGGCTTCTTCCTCTTCATCTCTCATGTGAGGGAGTGTGTGTGTGCTTTCTCTTCTACATCCCTGTCCTTCTCTATGTGATTAACCATCTCATTTTCACTCTCTTCATAGTGTGTATGTGTGTTTGCATGTCTGTGCATGTATGTATGTGTGCGTGTGCGTGTGTGTGTGTGTGTGTGTGTGTGTTCCTTTTCATATCAGCTTACCCATTTTCAGCTTTCGTGTCTCTGTCTGGCCGACTCCCTCAGTGCTTCTTTTTCAGTCTTCTCCTCGTCTTGTTTTTTTCCATCTCGACCCCTGCTCCTGATGACGTGGGACACCTCTGCCTGGTGTCGGTGCCCAGTAACCCCACTCTGTGGGGAAGCCAGGACAGCCCCCTTCTCCATGCCAATGCCGAGCCGCTTCCGATGGTGATCGGGCCAGGTCCCTACGATCTGGGGGAGCGCGATCGATGTAGAGCTACGCATGTCGGCGGCCACGCGCCGGGTGGTGCTGCGTCGGAGCGACCCGCGACAGTACACACGGCTGTGCCGCCCGCGTGATGGAGAGGGTGCCAGCGCGACTCGAGTGCATCTTGCCCGGCCCTCGCTGCCCAGTGGCGTGGGGAGCTGGAGTGCCCCCCCCCCTCCCCCCGAGAGTGACGCACCGCCTGGCGAGCGGCACCATGTGAGCGGCTGTGAAGCAGGGGGTGAGCAGAGAGATCGAGGCGGGGGGAGGGGAGGCTCATTCCCCGGCCACCGAGTCGACGCATCGCTGTGACGCGTGCGTCTACGGCTGCTCCACGCCATGCAGTTGGGCCTGGGACAGGACCGCGGTGGAGCGAGCGCCTCTTATGAGGTAGAGAAGGGATACGTTGGTGCTATATATGTCTCTCTGAGCTATTCGGTATGTGTGAGTGTCTGTGTTCTTGTGAAGCGCTCCCTCCTGCTTTTCTGTGGTGCATTTTTTTGTCTGAAGGTGACCATTCATGGCATCGCATTGATGTGCGTTTACTGATGCAATTTGGGTGCTGGAAAGCTAAAGGCAGTTGTAAAGACAAATGCACGAAGTGAAGGGCGTGTAGTCGCCCGTCGTGCCGAGAGACGTCCCTGCTGAGCAGTCGCTTCTCTCCTCTTTGTGTCTTCTAGCCTCTCACTGTGAAGGATGCGGGCGCGTGTGTATCTCGCGTCGTTGTCTCTTAGTGTAGTGTTGGTCGCACTTCTTTTTCTTTCTCTCGAGTATCAGGAGGAAAAATGTTTCCCCTTTACAAAGCTTTGCAGATGATCAAGATACAGGGGACAAGACTGTGTGCACGAGCCCAGAACTGTTTAGCTCTGTTCTGTCTCTGAGCGAGGAAGGCGGACTTCCTCCCCTTCCCCCTACACTCCGGGGCTTGCCGTCGGCACAGTGCGGAAGCGAGGACTTTAAGGGGACTAGTGCACATGAAAGTAGGGAGAGAAAGGCGGATGGGGTGGAAGGGTAAAACCATCGTTCTTCGCGTCGTGTACTCCGTGCTTCATGTCTCCCTTCTTCCTTAACCTTGCGCTTTCTCTCTTGTACCACCTCCCTCTCTATTCCATGGCACTCTTTCCTTTTTTTTTTCGCCACCCTTTCATCTCACGCTTCAACTCCTCCCTCCACCCCTATCCTTAGAACCACAGCAAGATAAGCACTTCACGGTTATTTTCAAAGAGTGTATGCCGTTGAAGGTGGCTAGGGTTTGAATGCGTCCCGTTATTGCTTTTACCGTGAGCAACGGCACTTACGGTGCTTTCATTTGTCGATCTCTCGATTTCCCCCTCTCCCTCGCGCGCGCACTTTTTTATTCTTGTGTTGTGATCTTAGTGCCTCTGGAGTTCTGTGTTGCCTACTTGCAGTGTTGGCTGCGCCATGTGGACTGCGCTAGTAGACATGGGTGGCAGAGGTGTAGAGGTGCGTCTCCCTCCAGGCGCCTATCGCGCCACGTATTCGGCTCCACCGATAGGTACTAACGACGATGCCGCTTGCGCTTCAACTTCGGCAATATCACCGAAAGGCTCTATGACGACCCTGTCTAACACACGGCGCCGCTTTCATCAACTTCGAGATCTTCGACGGGAGCTCAGTGGCCGCCCCCGGTCAGACACTGACGCTTTGTCAGCAGCAGAGGCGCCTACAATAAACACATCATCTGCGGCCTCTTCACTACCGCCCACGGCTACCTTAGCTCGAGCGTCGTCTTCTCTGACAAGTACGCCATCGGCTGCCTCCCATGGACTGCCATTCCACCGACTCTCGGCGGATGATCCCGTCACGCGCTCTGTCTTGCGCACCGCCGCGGCGGAGCGCGCCCTACGCCTACAACAGGCCGAAAATGATGAGCTGAAGCGAGCGGTGGTGACGTGGCAACAAGAGGCCGCACAGATGCAGTGCTTGATTGACCGTCTCTCCACCGAGCTCAGCGACATGAGCCAGACGGTGCTGCGGCAGACGGCCACTTTGAAGTCGATGGGGTCCGAAATGGACCGGCGAGACGCGTACCACTTGATTAAAGAGAAGCGTAGCAGTCAAGCAGCGACTTCGGCCGTGGCGACTGCAAATGCCTCATCAGGTACGTTGTCTTCGCAATCGTCGTTAAACCAGCAGCAGCAACTTGTGCAACTCAGGCAGAAGATAGAGGAGCTGACGAAGGAGAAGACAGAGCTGCAGCAGCAAGTGAGCCACTTTTCGCCTCACCATGGCGGCAAGCTGAGCAGCACACTGGCGATCGAGGAAATTGAAAAAGATGATGATGCAACAGGAGAGGGGACCGGAGGTGGCAGGTGGGTGCCATCTGCGCGAGTGGAGTTGCAGAAGCTGGTACAGGCTCTCGCTGCTATACTCCGGACTGGCGCGTCGCCAATCGCGTGCGTTGGCGCAGATACTGAGCCTGTTTACGAGGTGGAGTTGAGTTGCAGTACATGCCTGGTCCCACGTAGCACGCAGCGCAACCCTAATGACCCTGCGCTGGAACCTGCAAAGGCTAACTCTGTCGTCTGCATCTGCGGTCCATACAACATGCACGATGTTCTTCTGCGCGTTCAGCCAGTTGCAGAAGCTCCAATGACCGAGATACAACGCTCTCACATGTTGGGAGGAGTGTCGCTGCAGAGCCCCAGGAGGTGCGTCTTGTACGCTATGCAGAACACATGCAGTGTCGTGAGGATCTGCCTGTATGAAAGCGCGGCCGATACGGAGGTCCAAAAGGGAGCATCTTGCAGTGCTCATTCACCAGCACCTGCTGCCACGGCAGCTATTGCCGTGCATACTTTGATCGCAACCGCCCTCGCCAGCCGCCGCGAGCTGGAGGCGATGCCTGCTACCTACAACGTACACACAGTCCATCTTGCCGATGAGAGGGGCGCACCGCGCGGCACCTTCACATTCCGAGTAAGAGTGACGGAGGTGCAGCATCGCCGTTACCGCGGCTACGGAGGGGTCAATTTTATCGACAGCGATTCCGTCGGCTGCCGATGTACGCCACCCTTTTTGTCACCTCTAGCGGGAGAGTCCGGCGATATTGGAATCCTTGAGCGAGGCGCGGCGCCACGCAGCAGTGCTGATGCTAACCGAGTGGATGGTGAGAGCGTCACCAAGCACTCGCAGCCTCCGCAGAGTCGTGAGCCTATGCTTTCCCCCTCCCGCGACGACGACGCCATACCCATCGAAGGACAGCGCCTCTCTGCGTACTCCCCGTACTGCTGCTCAACTGCCTCACCCGTCCCCGCTGACGACAATAACTCAAGCAACTCCTCGAAGGACGCGATGGGCATACTGGAGCAGATGGAGGGACAATCAAGGCTGCCGCCTGCACTCCTTGTTCCCGCAGAGGACTCTGAGAACACGCTGCCTCCTGCAGCTGCAAAGCCCTCCGGTAGTGGGTTTAACATCCCCGCAGCACCCTGTGGAATCAGCAAGACACAGGTCAGGGACGATGCAACGCCAATCGTGACGAAAACTACCGTAGAATTGCCTGTGCGTGCAGCAACAGCCACCCTGCCACCAGGCGTCGGCGCGTCGCCCCCTTCTCCCTCAACAGTAGCTCTTCTCTCCACTCCCAGTGCAACCAGTCATTTTTGGCTACCGGCACCACCTCTAGCCATAGTGCCCTCTCCACCATCGTCAACTGTACCCATCGAAATACCTGCTGCTCCAGCTACGTGTGTGATGCGAATGCATATCAAGGAGGTACGTTATCTGTACGAGGACTGTGGTGACGAGTTGGTAGGGGGCATGCTGGACCATTGCTCTCTGCAGGTGGCCGTCCGCGTAGATGGTGAACTTGTTTTCACTACACCAACACGACCGAACCCGTCTCATGCCATGTGGAATGCCGAGGAAGGCAGTTTCACGAGTACGCTCACAAGTGGGCAGGAGGTGCACTTTGAGGTCCGTGGTGGCGACGCGGAGGGGAGCCGCGGGGTTTTGCCCGCGTCAGAGATCTTAAATGCCAGTGGGGAGAGGGAGGTAGCCTTAGTGTTCGCCAACAGTGGTACGTCTTGTGGACTTCTGACAGTGGCTTTCGAAGGACCGATGTAGGCTCACTATGCTATGTGTGCAAAACACCCACGCATACTCACACGACACCCTTCGGGTTGATAGATGGCACCCCCCCCACACACACACATGTACACACATGCACACATACAAAACTACGGCGAACGCAGCAGGGGCCGGGGGTAAGCGGTGGTTTGAGCTGAAGGATGAGCTGGTGCTGTTGAATACGTGTTTTTTCCCCCTTTTTGTTCTTGTTTCTCTCTTCCTCCACCATCAATGCAGAGCGGCCTGGCTGGTGTTTTCGCGTCCTTCCTCTGCTTCTTGCACTGCATGTGCGCGTGTCTGTCCAGAGCAGCAACCGAGAAGGACCAGGGGCATGGTAGGGATTCGGTAGGCCTGCGCCGCCGTTTCATAGCTTCATGGCAGTGTCTGTGCCTCAAAGGAGACGAAAACATCTGCCCAGTAGCGAACGCACAGGAGCCAAGGAAAAAAAAAGAGAAACGCAATAACACAAGCACACATGAGCGACATGCTGTAGCGTCTCCCACTGCTGCAGGGCACGATGGATGCGCGTGTGTTTGTTGGTGAGCTTCGATGCACCATCATGCAATTTTCACCTTCACCAGCAGCTGTTTCCACGCTTTAGCTGCGTCGAATACAGCGGGCGGGTCTAGCTACAACAGTACGCCTCTGATATGATGACGCCTGCGTCTTTCACGACATCTTCGCTCACGCTCCTCTTTTTCTCTGCTACACCTTGCTTACCTCTTGCCATGTGATGTGCGCCTCTACCATTACGATGAGAGGGGAAGGGAGAGCTCGTGCCGTGAACACGCACATCACGCGGCTCTTCTTGTCTTATTTTCTTCACAAAGAAGTATCTGATTGGCTCTTATTTTGCAGAGCGGGTAAAGCGCGAGTTTTGCCTCCGCTCTCACTCTCTACCACTCGCTCGCGCCGCCTTGTTCTTTGTATCCCATTGTGGCTCTTCACCGACACGCTTTCTGTGCTCATCTCGTCAGCGACGGTGTGCGTGTGCGGCTGGTGAGACTGGAATAACGCACTCCCACTGGTGAGCTCGCTGGAGCGACACGAACCTCTGATCGTCCGTGTGGGACGAAGCTCCCCCAAAACGAAAAAAAAATTAATCTTGCTTTGTGGTAATAAAGTTTGTGTTCATGGGTGCACGGCACGTCAGTCTCCATCGCTCACCTTCTCTGCGCTTTTCTCTCTTCTTTCTGTGTGCGGTCGTGTGTGTGTGTGTTCGTGAAGAACGTCAACGAGGAGTGGAGAGGGTGACTGCGTAGTCTCTATCACATCCTCTCTGTTCTGCACTTCCTCTCGCGGTATCTGCTCGGGATTCTCGCCAATTCTTCTCGCCACCGCCACCGCTGTGATATTGGACAGCACAACTTGCCTTTCCTCCCTTTTGCGTGTGGGCGTGTGTGATCTCCTCTTTGGGTTTCTCTTTGTCTGCCTCGTGTAGGCGTGTTGTGCCCTTTTTTCCATATTTCGCTTCCCTGACTACGTTTCATCTGCCACAAAACCCCCTTTTCTTCCTCGTGAACTTCAGCAGCTGCCGTACACGCGCACACAGACACGCATATTTGCGCACGGTTACCAAGGGACACCTGCAATAAGGTGGGGGAGCGATAACGGCAGGATACGGGGAGTACTTCCGCCAAGAGTCGTCACCCTCCCCCTTGACGCACACACCCACCTACCCACACACACGCGCCAGCACGGACTCGCTAAACACAAGGAGGTCATCACACCGTTCAGTAACGCGAAGGAAAGAAAGTCAAAGTGGTGTTTCCTCAGCTACATTCGTGTGCTTTCTTTCGTTGATGCGATATCCCTGTGCGTGGCTGTGTGTGTGTGTACGTCTCTCCCTCGTTCTCTACCGTTTTTTTTTTTCGTTTTATTCAGCACTACTGCATCGTTTCTCATTGTCTGGACTTGCGTACGTGCGACATCAGTATATGCGAGGGGCTTGCATGTGCCGAGTCGCTACAACACCCACAGAGCGGTACCAACAAAAGTGGTGGAGGAAGCGACGTGGAGGCGCCGCGTGCGTGCGTTGTTGAAGTGTGTCTTTCATTACCTCATGGTCTCTCAGTGTGGTCAAGAATGTCGCGACTGAAGATCAACCTGGAAGCCATCGAGCGTGATGGAGCTAGCGTAACAGAGGGCTTCTGCGCCGATGGTGTCCGTATCGGCTCGCTTCTTGTCTCGTCTGAGGGAGTGCGGGACAGTCAAGGCAATTCGTACGTGCTCTCTCTTAGTGATCTTGAGGTAGTCCCGGAAACAGAGGGCGGGTTCTTAGGCAAAGGCAGCAGTGGCTCTGTTCGCCGCGCAGTTCACCGACGCAGCAAGATGGTGGCCGCACTAAAGGAAATTAAAGTGACGGGACAGGCGCACATTAGTGAAATTCGACGAGAGTTGGAGGCGCTACACGCGTGTGACTTCGCAACGCCGTACCTCGTCCATTTCTACGGTGCGTTTGCGCACGAGGGGTCTGTCTTTATCGCGATGGAGGCGATGGACGGCTCCCTCGACGAGCTCTACAAACCGGTCCCGCCACCAGTGTTGGCGTGTATCACGCGACTGATGCTGAAAGGGCTGGCGTACCTGCATCGTACCCGACATCTCATTCATCGTGACTTGAAGCCAAGCAACGTTCTCTACAACAGTTGCACCGGCGACATCAAAATATCCGACTTTGGTGTGAGCTCAAATCTCGAGTCCACCAAGGCGGATGCGCACAGCTTTGTTGGTACGGTCACGTACATGAGCCCTGAGCGGCTGCGTGGCGAGTACTACTCGTACGGTGCCGATATTTGGTCTTTGGGGCTGGTTGTCGCTGAGCTGGCAGTGGGTGTGTGTCCCTACGCTGGTTTGCGTGGCGGCAGCAGCGAGGCGCGCTTCTGGGCACTGTTGCAGCACCTCAGCAGTGACGGCCCAGCACTAGAGCTACCGCCGGAGATGGACGCCGACTTGGCTGACTTTATCAGCGCGTGTGTCGTGAAGTCCCCTGACCGACGACCGACATGCACTGACTTGTTACGTCATGCATTCATTGTGAAACACGCATCCTCGACACCGGTGTCAGAGGCAAAGCAGTGCTGGACCACTACTCCCACCGTTCCTGCTCCCGGAGAGCTCCTCCCGCCGCTCAATAGCCACTCGCCTGCTGTAGGGTCAGTTGCACCTCTTGCATGTGAGGGTGCCACTCTCAGGGCTTCTTCGTCATGCCCTGCGGCATCGCCACCGTCAACAATGCTGCCCTCTCCCCTTGAGCGGTACGACGGCGAAACGGATGCGGATGTCGCAGACCGCACGGTTATTGCGCGATGGATTCACGCTATGATGAAGCAGGAGGCCTTTCGCAGAACGAAGGAGAACGGCTACGAGGTGTCGCACCTGGAGCCACTTGCTGACGTGTCGGTCTCCACAGCTATAGATTCAAACGAAGGAGGCAGGACGGTGGGCGCCCCTGCGCTCACCTTAGACAGGTCACGTGCTAGCGCGCTAAGAGAGCTCCCCGCCGGGAGGAGTCGAGACCGACATTCGGATGACAGCGGCAGTGCCTCCATTGCGCATGAGTGCACCACTGGCGGACACCCTCTCATATGCAACGACGTGCGACGGACCGCCACAGTGGAGTCGTCTGTGAACCTCGATGATGAGCTAAACAAGCTTCTCTTCTGAGGGGTCTTGCTGCTGTTGGTGGTTTTGGAGTAGTCTTGCTGTCTCGTCCTTTTTCCACTTTCTTCCCTCGTCGTCAAGGGCAACAACGCACCACATTAAGGGATAATGCGCGTGTGCGTGGGTGGTTTAAGACTTGATGAGCGCAAGGAGACTGTAACTTGACGTTCAGAGGATACCAAGTGCTAGTCTTGTGCGCCGCTGCCTGGTCGTGGTGGCGCCTGTCCGCTGCGGTGGCAAGCGAGTGGACACAATAGGAGTGGTAGAAGAGGCTGTCCAAGGTGTGCCAATGTGCGTTGGAGGGGTTCTAAGGACTAAAAGAAATCCATGAATGAAAAGGGGTGGGTGGGTACGCCTGCGCACACGCAGACATCCTCTTCATGACACGCGCACTTCCACTGTACGGTAGGACAACTGACCACACGCCACCCTTCTCTTATCTGTCTGCTGTTTGCTCACGATGATGACTAATCTCTGTTTGTTGTTTTTGGTTGGCCATCGTTGGGGGGTCCGGTGGCGTACGCGGTGTGTTCGCTGCAGCGCGACGCAAAAAAAAAGAGAGAAAGTGAGAAAATAAAAAGAAAGGAATGCGAGATGTCGTGCCGTGTTATGTTTTTTTTCTTTTGTGGCGGTGGTGGTGGTGGTGGTGCGCTGTACTAATTTTTTTCGTTTGCTTCTTTTTTTCCTGTGGAGTGTGTCTTGGTGTGGGTGGAAATTCTTTTTTTTTTCTTTTGTGTGTGTGGGTGTGCGTGTGTTTTGTGTGTGTGTGTGTATGTGCGTGTGCTCTCTCATTTTCCTTTCTGCTCAACCGCAGCCGAGAAAGAGAGGGGCAGAGGCCGAAGGTGACGGAAGGCGGAGCTGCGCCGATACCTTTTTTTTTTCTGCGGTTTATTTTCTGTTCTTTTTGAGTCATTGACTCCTCCTTCCCACTGCCTTTTGTTTCTCGTTCGATTGCTGTTTCACATGTGTCTGCTGGCAAGTAGGACCTCCCTGCCATTCTCTGTCTCCCGCTGTTCCTTGTGGTCCTTGATGTGGTGCGTAAGGCACACTTATCAACTTTACGACTTCCATGCATCCCTCTTCTTACCCCCCTTTTTTTTCTCTGTTAGTTCACTTCTCTGTCTGTCTTCCGGCTGTTTTTTTTTTTTTGTTCTCCCGTCTCTCTTACCTTACGTCTTGTCCTTGTGGCGCTGCTGTGCTAATATTTCACACACACACACTCTCTCTCTTTCTTCCGGTTGTTCCCCTCTCGAATTCCTTTCAACGCCCGTTGCGTTTCTCTGCACATGGCCCAACTATGTTTTACCTTGGGTGAAGCGTCATGTGGTTCGGTGTGCACCGTGATAGAAATGATCGTGGACGTTGTCTTTGTTTGGAAGCATCTCCTTTTGTCTCTCGTCTCTCCGCTTCTTTATTCTCTCTCTCTCGTCTTGTTCGCTCGTCTTGGCTTTTGTGGGTTCCTCTACGTGTTGGCCTTTCTATCATCCTTCCGAGACCTCCTCGGTTCTTTTGTGTGCACACGCTTCGGTTGCTGATCACAGGACCTCTGTTCTCACAGACATCTTCATTATCGGAGAGATGCGATGATCAAAATCTCCCTTTCTCCTTTTACGAATCGCTGTTATATTTAATTCCTACGTAAAACGTTGCATATATGGCTCTCTTCGTCTTCTATATATGTGTGTGTGTGTGTTTGCGTCAGTTGAGTTGGCGTTGGCAGTCTTTAGCCTTTTTCTTCCCTTTCCGTGTTCTACTTTGCCAGGAGATCTTTGTGACTTCTTAGCTCTGTTATGGCGCCTCTCTCCTCATCACTCTTTGCGTGAAAGCTTTCTGCCACTGTCGTCATCATTCCTCCACGTAATTCAGTTGCATCGCTCCCCATAACAGGCACACAGACACCCATCTTTGTTATCGAAGATATTCATGTATGCCGTGCAGCAATGAATCCGACTCGATTCTACCGCGGCCCTGTCCCAGGCCCAACTGCATGTCGTGGAGCAGCCGTAGACGCACGCGTCACAGCGATGCGTCGACTCGGTGGCCGGGGAATGAGCCTCCCCTCCCCCCGCCTCGATCTCTCTGCTCACCCCCTGCTTCACAGCCGCTCACATGGTGCCGCTCGCCAGGCGGTGCGTCACTCTCGGGGGGAGGGGGGGGGGCACTCCAGCTCCCCACGCCACTGGGCAGCGAGGGCCGGGCAAGATGCACTCGAGTCGCGCTGGCACCCTCTCCATCACGCGGGCGGCACAGCCGTGTGTACTGTCGCGGGTCGCTCCGACGCAGCACCACCCGGCGCGTGGCCGCCGACATGCGTAGCTCTACATCGATCGCGCTCCCCCAGATCGTAGGGACCTGGCCTGATCACGACCGGAAGCGGCTCGACATTGGCATGGAGAGGGGGGTTGTCCTGGCTTCCACACAGAGTGGGGCTAATGGCTCTGATAATGCCGGTCACCTTACCTTGGCATGGGGTTCTTGTGCCCTCTCTTTATGGGAAAGCGAGTAGCGCGCCACCGGCTCTCGGATACGGTCGGTGACGCATGCTGTTGACAAACTGATCTTTTCTGATGTTGTGTGGAAGAAATCGTAGGAATTCGATCATGGAGTTTACTGACTCAATGGGAATCGGATCGCTTGTTGATGGAATCGTCTCTTACAAGACGGGACGAGGTGAAACCTCCTCTCTTCTTCGCCTCTGCCTCGTTCTACTTTTTTGAGATATCGCCGTGAGCGCGGAGGACTCTCTGGAAAGGCACTGCATCGCTGACACACAGGCCGTCCGGGAGCAAAGAAGGAGAGGTCTGTGCGCTCTGTAGCGACTCGCCGTTTCTTTCTCATTCTTTTTCTGACTCTCCTTGTTCTGCTGGAGACGTATGGTGTTCGCAGTTTTACGGAGGCTGCCGCGCACTCGGGGATGCAGAGCAAAGTGTCAGAGAGCTGGACGGCCGCTCAGTCAGTTCCTTCAAGTACTGCTGCTCATGCGCAGTTTCCCTCATTCTTATCGATACCGTACCCCTCCTTGTTCCCTCTTTCTCTCCCGTACACATCATTGACTTCCTCACTTTTTCCTGCGTCACACATACATGCGCACTTGAAATGAGCAAGCCATTGCGGCATACACGCTTGGCTCTCGCCGCCTTACCTGCCCCAGCCCCACCCACATGGACAAGGAGGCTTTGCGGAGGGCTCAGCAGGCTTCGCGGGCGGCCTTCCTACGTAAGGAAGCGGCTCAGCGTCATAAGGCAGCCAACACGGTTGTCGAGCAAAAGCTGAGGGACATTGAGCAAGGCGTCGTTCCTGCATCTGTAGTCGAGGCGGACTTCTTGCTGCACCGCTCCGCCGAGGTAAGCACCGCGAGTGATCTTTTCGACGTCGCACGCCGGCGCCAGGCCCTCGGTGGCGAAGACGAGGCCTTGGATCGATGGAGCGAGCTGGCAGCAGAACTGCAGCGTCATTCACACCTAGCCACATCTCCCGCCGACACATTTTCAGTTGTGAAGGAGGCGAACAATAACGATAATGCTCGTGTGGCGTCTGCCCAGGCCTCGGCAGAGGCGGTGGACGCGGCATCACGTCCCCTTTTCGCCGCAGGTTATGTGGCGATGAGTGAGCCGGAGGTGGCGGAGCGGTTGGCAAAGAACGACTATGTGCGAGAGAGAACGTTCAGTGAGCTCCAGGAGGAACGTGCTGTAGCTCTGCAGGGCCAGAAGGCGCGACTTCAGCAACAGCGCAGAGGTCTGCCAATATTTCAAATGCGGGAGAGGCTGGTGCAGCTCATTCGCGACAATCGCGTGGTGATCATTGTGGGGGAGACTGGATCAGGGAAGACGACCCAGCTGCTTCAGTACCTCTATGAGGGGGGCTTCCACCTTGGGCCCCAAACGCGAGATCGGCAGCTCCCCACCCCTGCGCGGTCGGCTGCTTCCTCGACGGTGAAGACTGAGGCTAACGGCGAAGGGGATGGCGCCTTTGCGGAGGAGGGGGCGGAAGAGGCGCTCCGACTCATCTGCACACAACCTCGACGAATCGCCGCCATTAGTGTCGCAGAACGCGTCGCGCAGGAAGTAGGCTGCCCGTGTGGCAGCATTGTAGGATATAAGGTGCGCTTCGATGACAAGACGGGTCCCCTCACTCGAATCCTCTACGTGACGGACGGTATGATGCTGAAAGAGTTCACCAATGACCCCGATCTCTCCTCGGTCGGTGCCATTATGGTCGACGAAGCCCACGAGCGCTCTCTGAGCACCGACATTCTGCTCGGCCTCCTGCGCGATGTCATTCGCCGCAACCCGAACCTGAAAGTTATCGTCGCCAGCGCAACCATCAACGCTGAAAAGTTCAGCGACTTCTTCAATAAAGCGCCGGTGTTCACTGTTAGCGGACGCACCTACCCAGTTGAGCTCTTTTACTCAGACGAGCCGGTGGCGGACTACGTGACGGAGTCGGCCCAGACGGTGCTGGCTTTGCACCTGTCGAAGCCGCTTCCCGGCGATGTGTTGGTATTCTTGCCGGGCCAAGATGCCATCGAGACGTGCGCAGAGACCCTTCAGTCGTATTTGGACGAGGCGAAGGGCCAGATGCGGCCACTTCTCATTCTCCCGATTTACTCCTCGATGTCACCAAAGGAGCAGGCCCGCATCTACGAGCGCACGCCGCCCGGCATGCGGAAGGTAGTGATCGCCACGAACATCGCCGAAACATCCATCACGATTGATGGCGTTGTCTATGTGGTGGACTGTGGACTCTGCAAGCAGGACTATTACAACCCGCAGGCGATGGTGGAGGAGCTGCGGGTGGTGCCGACATCTCAGGCAAGCGCCACACAGCGCGCGGGGCGAGCCGGTCGAACGCAGCCAGGTGAGTGCTATCGGCTATTCACGGCCTACACCTTCCACAACGAGCTGCCGCCAGAGACGATACCAGAGATCTTGCGCTGCTCGATGAGTGCAGTTGTACTGCAGCTGAAAGCACTCGGTATTCACAACCTCCTCCAGTTTGACTTTCTTGATGCCCCGTCGACCGCGTCACTGGAGCGCGCGTTGGACCTTCTTTTCCTCCTTGGTGCCATGAAACCGGACGGCCGGCTGACTGTCACGGGGCGACGCATGGCTGAGTTCCCGCTGGAGCCATCTCTGAGCAAATGCTTGATTCGCGCGTGCGCTCTGGGCTGTGGGCGGCACATGGCCATGGCAGCCGCCATGATCACGCTTGACAGCATCTTCATAAACACGCGAGATGCCAAGGAGCGGAGTCATATTAAGAGCGCCAGGGAGCATCTTTTTGGCTTTGGTAACGGTGACGTGACCGGGTACATCCGACTCATGGAGGAGTGGCTGCGTGCGGGCCCGCGCGCTGGCGAGTTTTGCCGCTCCAACTGCATCAACGTGCGCTCGATGCTGCGCGCACGGGATGTATTGGACCAGATTCTGAAGACGTTTGACCGCATTGGCCTTGACGTGGAGCTTGTCTCCGCCAATAGCGGCAACGACAGCAAGGTCCTTGACGACGACGACAGTGCGCTCGAGAAGGCACTGAGCGGCGCTGTAAATCAGATCGACGTGGAGTCCATCACGAAGGCGCTTCTGTCGGGGTTCTTCTTTAATGTGGCGAAGCTGGAGGCGAACGGCTGGTCGTACTCGGTCGTTCGACCAATTGACAGCGGCGTGCCAGCTGGACCGAAGCGACTCGATAGCGTGGGCGCCGATGACGCTTCCCTCGCCGAGATCCACCCTGCCAGCTTTCTGTTTGCTGCCGGACGCAGGTCTACCTCGAGTCGAGATCTTTTGGGTGCCACAAGGGCTGAGGCTGGTGTTCCCGCTGTTCTGCGAGAGAGACCCGCTCTCGTTGTGTTTCTGCAAATGAGGCGGACAACGAAGCGCTTCATGACGCACGTCACTGCTATCGCGTCTGCGGAGTGGGTACTGCAGAGTGCTCCGGTAAATTACTTCCAGCCTAAGGAGCTCGAGACAGGTTTGCGCAAACGACAACGTGCGTGATCTTCTACATCATGCAAAACAAACTTAGGCAGTAATGCAATGTGGCATAGCGCGGCATGCAATATATGAGGGTGGGGTGAGATGTCGCCGCTGCGCTCTCTCCAGTCGATCTTCCATGACATGGCACTGCGAGAATCACCAGGGACGCGCCTGCACGCACGCTTCAACCCAACTGCAAACACCCTTTGTTCACTTCCCGCATGGTTGCCTTGTACAGTTTTACGGGAAAACAGGACAGAGACCGAATGCGGCAGCCTCCAACAGCACCGCCTGCACAACATACGAGTGAGACGCGGTGCTGCTTTTCGAAGCGATCGTGGGGATTGCTCGAGGCTCTGGAATGAGTGGGGCGCCTGCGACGTGACGTGCGTGTCCGCTGACGACATGTGAGCTGCTTGTTATTCGTCCCTCGTTTACGGTCTCTTCTGGGGTTTTCTGCGCCTTATACTCAGCTGCGGCCGAAGTTGCACAAACACTGTTCATCTTGCACAGGGCACGCGCTTACTTGTCATGCTTCTCTACTGACCTCTTCTGTCGTCACCCCCTCTTCCTTTTCGTTTCTCAAGGTTGCAGATGCTCATGTACTACAGACTGTTGTGCCTAGTATGCTGCGGCGTACGATATGCCGTCGCATGATGCAGCTGCATGCGCAGCCCACCCCTAACCCACTCTGCCACTCCTTCTCCATTCCCGCAGACAGCTTCGAGAGCTTTGTGCCGCAAGGGCAGTCGTGCGAGGTGGCGCACCGCGGCCTTGCATGGGTGCACCCGCTCTCCCAAGGACTCTTTGAGCAGTACCCGCAGGAGGTGATGTGCGTCTTCATCGCGCCTCGGCATGTGTCCATTTCGGTCTACACGAACGTGGACTGGTCTAAAATCGAGTGGAGCATCAGCAGCTTCCTAGGACACTACCTCATCTTCAATAACGCGTGCGTATCTCCGGCCAAAGAGTACACCCTCATCGAGGACGACCTGGAGCTGAAGGACAACGACTCTGAGGTGTTACAGTGCATCAAGGAACTGCTGCGAGAACAAGTGCGTCCGATGGTTCAGCGCGACGGCGGTGACGTGAAACTGCTGAACTTCAACGAAAAGACTGGGGTTGTGTCACTTGCGATGCTTGGCGCCTGTAGGACTTGCCCCTCTTCACAGAACACCCTTAAGGACGGTATCGAACGCGTCATGAAGCATTTTCTCCCCGAGGTGACGGAAGTGATAGAGGCCAAGGAGCACCAGTTCTATGAGGACTACGGACTCCTTTTGGACTCGGAGAAGGCGCTCTTCAAGGAGGCTGCGCGACTAGATCGAGAGCGGAAGGAACACATTCAATCCAAGCTAACCCCCACAGTTCTCTCCTATGATGCTCTTAGCGAGCCGGATGGTGATTGAGTGCTACCGCGACGCATTGGTGCTCGCGCTCATGTGTCGGTGTTGGTTGCAATGAACACCTCCTGCTGCGCGTTACCGCCGACGCCTTTCGCGCCTACAAGTTTCGGATCCGTTATACACGCATATATGTCTTGTCATTTGCGCTGTGGTGCGTCTTCAAAGCGGCTTGGGCTGCGGTGTTTCCGCATTTCCTGTTCGACGGAAAGGGGGAAGGAGGGGAAGCCAGTGTCCCCCCCCCGTCCCCCGCAGGTGCTGCATTATTTGTCTTTTTTTGGTGAGGGAGGGAGGGGGCACGCCATCGGACGAGAGAATGAAGTCAAGCAAAGCGACTCCTCCCCCCCCCC
>NC_025882.1:308358-416700 GCF_000755165.1 Leishmania panamensis
GACAAAGCGACTCCCCCCCCCCCCCCAGAAAAAAAGAAACAGAATAAAGAGAGAATCATATCAGCTCACCAAAGGACAGAGGTGTGTGTTTTTTTTTTTGTGTGTTTGTGTATACAGAGATGTATACAGATTATGTTGCTGTCCGCCGGTGAGCACCACAAAGACGCCCACATACACGCGCACGTCGAGTAGGGCGTTTTGACGGCGGTCGAGCGGCGCTTTGCCTCTTGACAACGCCGCTCTACGTCTCGCTATTTCTACTAGCGGCGACTGCGACTCCCTCTCCCTGCCCGCTTGTGCGATACTGCTACAAGGTGGACACGGGCAATGTCATCCAATTGGTGAGCCCCCTGTGGCAGCTCCTTGGTCATCGCGCGTATGTCTGTCATTTCCGCTCCCACTTGTGACGATATGCGCTTCCGCCTCGCGCTGTTTTGCACCCAAACCCACTTCACTGTTTCTCTTTCCCTCTCTCTGTGCACCCATGTTCGAGTCGTCATCCAATAGCCGAAAGAAAGCAAGAAAGGCCACTGACGAGCTGCCAGCGCTCTTTGTTGGGTTTGTATGTGTGTGCATGTGTATGTGTGTGTGTGTGTGTGTGTGTGTGTGCTTCACTGCAGGCCGCTTGACGCCTAGTCTTTTTCTCAACTTTTTTCTCGCTTTTTTTTTTGGCGTCTCCCATCTACCCCGCTTGTTCTACTTCGCCCAGCTCACTTCTCGCGTTCCAGTGCGTCTAGCGCGCTCGCTGTTTGTGGGCTCCTTTGCTTCGTGCCTAGGCTGAGTATAACACACTCACAGACTCCACAGTGATCTCTCCTCATTCGTCTCCCCTCATCCACTCCTCACCGGCACATCTATTACCTTTAAGGCAGACGATGTAAGGTGGGCATCAAGAGCAATCATGACACTGCGTACCCGCTTTGAGAGCTCCGATGATATTGGTGTCTTCTCTCGCCTCACCAACGCTTACTGCCTTGTGGCCGCTGGCGCGTCGCAGAACTTCTACTCAGTGTTTGAGCAGGAGCTGGCAAACCACATCTCTGTCGTGTACACGTCCATCGGCGATGCCCGCGTGATTGGCCGCCTCACCATAGGCAATCGCCACGGGCTCATCGTGCCGTCGATTACGACAGATCAGGAGCTACAGCACCTCCGAAACTCGCTACCCGACTCCGTGAAGGTGCAGCGCGTTGAAGAGCGTCTCTCCGCCCTCGGCAACTGTGTGGTTTGTAACGACCATGTAGCGCTCATCCACACGGACCTGAGTCGTGAGACGGAGGAGGTGATACGTGACACGCTGCAGGTGCAGACATTCCGCACCTCCATTGCGGAAAACGCTCTCGTCGGTAGCTATGCCGTAGCCACGAATAAGGGTTGCATGGTGCACCCCAAGACTCCTGCACAGGACATGGACGAGATTTCGTCTCTCTTGCAGGTGCCGGTAGTGGCGGGCACGATCAACCGCGGCAATGCCGCCATCGGCTCTGGCCTTGTAGTGAACGACTGGGCCGCGTTTTGCGGTCTGAACACGACAGCGACAGAAATCACCGTTGTGGAGCGCATCTTCCAGTTGCGCCGCGAGACCGTCGGTGGGGACGAGGGCAACTTACTGCAGAACGTTCGTGAAACCCTGGTGGACGAGCTGGCGTAAACAAAAGGGTGCACAAGAAAAATGTAGAGCAGTCAGCTTCGGGAAGTGGGGATACCACGCACCACGAGGAACTGGAATCTCCGCACATCTCTATGGAGGCTCAGCAGACGCTGTTTTTTCGCGAAGCCGGACACGGGGCGTTCTTTGCCTACTATTCCGCTCTCTGGGTGTGGTGCGTAGTTTTTCTTTGTACGATTCCTGAAGTTTTCTTTGTGTTCTCAGCTCACTCTTGTCGTATAGTGACGTTCCTGTGTGCTGTTGTGTCTCGTGCGCTGCCGTGTTGTTGTTCTCGCGCTTGTGCCCCTCTTTGCGCGTTGCGTCTCTGCAGTGGTGTGCAGTGCTGGTGCGGTGCTCTTGAGTTTTTGCTGTTGTCGTCGTTCGTTTTCTTTTTTGTTTTATTTTCGCGGCGGCCCGCGAAATCGGTGGCTCTCTCACTTTTTCTCTTTTCCTCTCTCGTTGGACTCTTTAGGGTGTTGTTAGCCTGATAAGGAGACAAAGAACTGAAAGCCTTCCTCCACCTGTGTTACTGGGCGTGTGTACGTGCGTGCGCGAGTGCTCAGTGCTGTTGTGATACGTAGTTGCTCGATGTGTGTGTGTGTGTGTGTGTTCCCTGTTGTGCGTCTTTGGAGCTCCTATTGGATCCCTGCGCAGCTTGTTTTTACCTTTCTTGGTCTCTCCTCGTGACGTCGCGCTTCCTGCCCCAGTATTCACCACCTCCGATCTTTCCTAGATTCGAGACTCCTGCTGGGACTTTTGTGAATGGGTCGCCAGCACCAACCGCGCCAGCGTTGAAGCCTCATTTTGTGTTGTCTTCATGACACAGACATCATTCACTTTGCACCTGTGAGCGTGCTGGCACCACTAACATCACTTCGTGCTGGATACCAGTCCATGGGATGATCGCTGGGTTTACCACTCCGACGCGCATACAAACCCGCTGACGATTTGGTTTTCATTCGTTGTTTCCTTCTCTCTCTTTTCGACTTCCGCTAAGTAAACGTAATATGTGGATAACTCACACAATAACATCACTCTCCCGCTGTTAGGATAGCAAACAAAGAGGGTGAGAGTGTGCGTATGTATAAATTCATTTTTTTTTTCGTGATGGTCATCTTTTTTTTTTTCTGTCTCTCGCCTTCTCCCTGTGTCTTCCTCCTCGTGTCGAGCGCGCCAGCTGTGTCGCGCTGATACAGCCAGCCCCCCCCCCCTATTTTGCTTTCAACGCCTTCATCTCTTCGTCTACACATGCACGTGGGCGCACATTAACACCAATAGGGTGAGGGGGAGGGCGCGGTTCTCTTCCTTGCAGGATTGTTTTCATTTGACTCACTTCTTCTTCGGCATCGATGATGACACTCCACTTCCCTGGCGTTCCTGTCAGCGAAGACTGCCCCTGTGCCCTATGGGGTAAGTCACGTGTAAGGGGGGTGGGGCAGGGGCAGGTATAGACCAAGCCGAGGCAGCAATGGACTTGGCTGGAAGGACTAGAGCTGCAGGAAATACAAGGAGATGTCACGACACGCAACACGAGAAACGATAGTGTAGGGGGTCACGCACCTAACAGTCGCCAAGCTAAAGGGAGTGTCTCGAGTCTTGGTCTCATGCACACACGCCTAGTTACTCTAGGTAGGAGCACGAAGCTCCATCCTGGGTAGTTGGTGTACTGACGCGTATCTTTCTGCTGTTCGCTATCGCCGTGGCACGCACACATCAGTGCACAAAAGAAAAGAGCATGTGGTGTGCAGCGTCGCTTTGGTACACTACTGGCTGTGCCTTCGAGTCGATGTATATTTGCTTCCCCACCTCTCTCATGCAGCACCGCAACTCTGCAGCACCTTCTTCCCCATCGCCGCGTCTCTCTCTTCCCTCCCGTTTCCCCCTCTCGAACTTTCGATACATAAAACGCAAATGCCCTGTGATGCGAATGCAGTTGCGAAACAAAACAAAGCGCAAGTCCCCTCCCTATAAGGGAAAAAAAAACAGTGAAAGCAGCAGCAGCTTCCCACAAGCGTGTGTGTGTGTGTGGTCTGTTGCGCACTCATTGTGTTGCTTAGAATCTGTTCTCACAACACAGCTCAATATCCTTCTCCCCGCTTTCTTGTCGTAATTCATTCCTTATAGAGCATTGCTTTCTCCGCATAGTCCCCCGACGGAAACGTCGACGCTTCAATTCATAGGAACGCACAAACCAGTCACCACCGCACAATAGCACAGCCTCTTCGAGGAAAAGATTACATCATTGTTTCAGGCTGGATATCGTTGTGGAGCAAGCGCATACGAGCACATCCTCTTCCATCTATTGATACACACTGGGTTGTTCTCACGGAAGTGTATTGTGTGTGCGTGTGTGTATCGTTTCTGCTGTAAATAGACGAAGCCGTCATTAGTCATTCGCACGAGTGCCCTCTGTTTCCCTTCGTGCTTCTCTGTCATTGTGTTGCAGATTGCGTACGATCTGTTCCCCCGCCCTCCGCCCCCCTCTCCTCCTTCAGCATCTTTGTCTGACTCTTTTTCGTCTGTTTTTCGTTTTTTTTTTGTGCTTCTCTGGCGTCTTTCTGGCCGTCTCTCTTTCTCTCCCCTCAATTATTTCCCCCCGTTTCACCAGGAGCCTCCTTCCCCCCAATTCCCTTTCCAGAGTGCAAACTTGAATCTGGTGGACTCCTGCGTACATCGTGGCGGGTTGCATTCTCTTTCTTTCTTTTTTTTCGCGCTTGTTTCGTATCTCAAAATTTCTCACATTGGCTGTGCGTCTGTTCATCCCGATCGCGAAAGCGCACGCTGTTTGGTGTTCCTCCTCCCTTTCGATTGCACATCTCATTTTCTGCTTCTTGCATCTGTTTGTCGGCGCTGCGGCTGATTTTCTCTGGTGGCTGATTTGGCATCATCTCTTATCCATCCTTCACTGCGCCCTCCTCGTGACCCTCTCCGTCTGTTCGGCACCTCCAATACCCTGGAAAATAGGGAGGGGGGCTGAACAACAGTGTAGTCTCAGCAAACGGAGCGTGCGCCTCAGTTTGTTGTCTTTTGGCCAATCAATGCACAGACGATTGATGCGTACAGAGCGGCTTTTATAGAACAACACGGGGGCGAGCAAGAGAACACGAATCCACGAGAGCGGAGGTACCGCTGACTGACAGACATCCCTTTGGTTTCGATCCGCTGCACTTCATCGCCCTTTCCCTCCTCCTGTGGAAGCGCTCCTACGCACGTGTGTGTGTGCGTGTGTCTCAATCTGTTTTTTTTGTTGTCCGTTTCTTACTTTCACCTCCCTGTCTTGTCTCACTCGGCGCGCTGTCCCTTCCTGCGTCTCTCTGTCTTCGCTCTTCTCACCATTTTTTTTTCCACCGAATATTTGTCATAGCGCCTTCAACGTGTGTGCGCGCCGAGTCCCGCACCTCCATTTGCGCTCTCTTACACAGCCATACACGCCCACGCCCATAAAAGACGCTACCTTGTACTACCGCCCCCCACCCCCCTTTTCAAAAAACGCCACCGCTCTTTTCTGTGTGTACCCGGCCGCTCAGTTCTTGCCTTTCTCCTCCTTTTTGCTGTTGCAGCTTTGAGCTCATTGTATGTGTCTGCGAAGCTCTTTTTCCTGCTCTGTTTGTTTGTTTCTTTGCTTGTTTGGCTGATCCAGTGTACTTGATTTGTCGCCTGTTTCTTTTTCTCTGTCGTTCCTGTCCCTGTATTACTCTAGCTCTTTCTCGTTAGTGTTCTCTTCCTTGTGCGGTATCGTTAATTGTGAGCTGCCTTCTTTTCCCCTCTCCCCTACCTCACGTGCGCTGGTCTTGTTCCTTCCTGCGGACGCCGCTTTCTACCCTTCGCGGTTACGCCTCCAGTACATCGGCGGAGACAAAGAAACCCAAAGCGTGGAGCACGATGGCCAACACTCAGCGCAGCAATGCCATTCTTCCCAAGGTGGGCCAGCGGTTTGGTCCCTACCAGGTCGGTGAAACCATCGGCCGTGGCACTTTTGCCAAAGTAAAGATCGGATACCATGAAACAACGAAGGTCCGTGTAGCGCTCAAAATTATCTCACGCAAGCTGATGGACAGCGATGCGCGTTCGGCGCTGAAGATCAAGCGCGAAATCAAGATCATGCGAGTGCTGCGCCACCCGCACATCACTCGCCTCTACGATGTCGTCAAGACGAAGCACGATATTGTGCTAGTCATGGAGTATGTGTCTGGCGGAGAGCTGTTCGACTATATTAGCCGCCAGGGTCGACTAGAGGAACCCACCGTGCGCACCCTATTTCAGCAGCTGGCCGCCGCTGTCGCCTATTGCCATCGGTACCGGGTCACTCATCGAGACATCAAGCCGGAGAACATCATGATGGAGCACGGCTCCCACAGTGTGAAGCTGAGTGACTTTGGCTTATCCTCCATCACGCATGATGGACGCTTCTTCGAGACGAGCTGCGGCACCCCCAACTACGCGTCCCCGGAGGTGGTAAGTGGGCGGCTGTACGGAGGCCCAGAGGCGGATGTGTGGAGTTGCGGCGTTGTGCTCTACGCGATGCTCTGCGGCACCCTGCCATTCGACGAAAGCAACATTTCTGTCCTTTTCAAGAAAATTCAAACGGCAGACTATGTCATCCCTAGCTACATCTCCCGGCAGGCGCAAGACCTGCTGCACCACGTGCTGGTCGTGAATCCGCTGGAGCGCGCCACAATGGAGCAGGTGATGCAGCACCCCTGGCTGCGACCCAACTTTCCCCGCTATCTGTTGTCACTGCACTACGCCGCGATCGTGGAGACAACGCGCTTTGCAAGCACCTACTATCTCACGGAGGACATGCTGGATGTGGAGGTGATGTCCGTCGTCGCTTCCCGCTTTCACGCCTCTCCGGAGACGGTGGCGTCGATAATTATGGCGGAGGAGGAGCGCATCCCGTCGATGCGGGCCGTCATTAGCGACGAAGACAACCCGAATTCCATGGCGCGTCGCTACCCCGCGGCCAACTACTTTGAGATGTACTCAAATGTGTTGGACTCGAAGCTGTGGCCGACACCAGTGGAGATTGCCGCCGCCGAAGTGGCCCTGCGCAGCGAGGCCCACGACATCTTTGTGTCATATGTCATTCTAACACAGAAAAAGCAGAGCAAGTTGGCCCCGCAAGAGCACGGCACAAACGCGTCGTTTGGAGAGAGCGCCAACACCCTCCTTCAGTCGCAGGCTCAGCAAGGGTACGGCTCCCTGAACGCCAACTCGCTGCATCAGCGCTCCGGGAACGCAAGCTTCACCGGCCTCAGCTTCAAGGAGACATCTTGGAGGTTGAACGCGCATACTACCGTGCCATCCACGCCAACGAAGCCGAAAGACCATAACGAGAAGACGCTTCAGCATCTACCACCGCCGCCGCCACAGTCCACCATGAGCTCGTGCCTTTTGGTACCTCCCGCTGGAGACCCTTGGCAGTCGGGGTACAACGCCGTCGCGGCGCCGTTTCTTCCCCTTCACGCAAACGGCTCGACCCATACCGTGCTAGGACACATCCTACATGTGCAAGAGCTCCCGGTGCAGTTACTCCTGTCTCGCAGAATTACAGTGAAACCAGTAAAGAGGGAAACGTCTTTCTCGCTTTCCTCGTCTCCAATGCATCAGAAACGAAGTTTGGGCTTTGACTGTGTCAGCGACCCCGGTAGTGCGTCAACCTCGATGCCAACCGTTCCGCAAGGGAATCTGCTGCAGCCGCAGCGAACCCACACGACGAGGGCGTCCTCATGTACACCGAAACTCTTGCACCCGCAATCGAAAATGGAGGCGGGTCTTAGCGGCTCCCATTCGCAGAGCTACAACGATAGCCCACTGAGGGGCAACGGCGCCGACATGCGCCACAAACTGGCCGTCGCAGGCGGTGAGACGGCGTTGGACACGTTGTACCATGCAGAGACGGTCACGCGCTTCGGCAACGACTTCATCCGCAATGGCGTTGCATTTGTAAACTCCACCAGTCACGAGACACTGAGAGAGGTGTACGAGGCCATGAAGCAGGAGGGGTTACTCTGGAAGGTCATCTATGATTATTACTTCTCCGTCGTGCGCTATCCAAACATCAAGCTACAGGTAAAGGTGTACCGGACAACGTTGGACGAGCAACTGGTGGATGTCAAGGTATCCGCACAGAGCGGGATGGCCGCCTACGACGTGGCGTTGTCGTTGCTAGAGCGGCTGCGCACCCGCGCGGTGAACAAGTGCAATGCGCAGGTTCTTCAAAACGGTGGTAGCTCCCAGAAGAGCCACATGCCGAGCATAACGTGAGCGCTTCCTCCCCCTCCCCCTTCCCCTTGTTGCTCCTTCCATTCGAATGAAGAGCAACGTGGCATCGACCCGCTCTGGAGCAACCCCTAAAAGAAGGCGGAGGGGAAGCAATAGTGTCCACTGGATTGCGCTTATGCCAATGCCGGTCATCTGTAGCGGCACTGTCCTCTTGTGTCCGATACAACAGTAGTTAGACAACCTCCCTCTGCAGCGTCAGTCCGCTTCATGCGAGGCTTCTCTTTTCTTTTCCTGTGCCTGTGTGTGTCCGTGTGTGTGTGTGTGTGCCCTGAGCCACAAATCAGAAGACGTTTCAACCGCCTTCTTTTTCTCTTCATTGCGAAGAGTTTTCCAACCATATCTCCTTCACCCATATGGCAGCGCAGATAATCCTACATTCGTGTTTCATGGTAGAATGATGTGCAATTAGAAACGCACACAAAATCCATCACCCCCCCTTTTCTCTTCCTTTTTTCATTGTCCGGCTTATAGGAGTTGCCGATGTTTGTGTTTAGTGCGTGTGTTATCGTGTACTTTTTCAGTTTTTCTCAGGGGATCCGTCGATGTCCTCTACGACCCCTTCCTCTATCCTCTCCTCGACTTTGTTGCTGCGCATGGCTGAGATAGGCTGTGTGTGTGTATGTGTGTGTGTATATGTGTGTGTGCTTGGAGAGCATACCTGCTTCACCGCTGCTCGACAAACGTACCCATGTGACGTTGCGAATTGGGGTGTGGTGCCGCGCTTCCACCTCCATATCCTCTTGCCGGCCTTGGCACACGGGTTTACGGCTCTGTGGCATCCGCCTAATCTACAGTTTTCTCGTGGAGGTCTCATCTAGAGACCTCCACTTTTGCTTTCACATCTCGCTCTCTCTCCCTCGCCTCCTGCTTCTCTAATTGGCGCCTTCAAGACGAAGGTGCGCAATCGTGCAGGATACCCCCAAACCCTCCCCCTTTTCCCCGACAAGGAAGTCCGAGGGAAGGAAAGTGCCCGGAAAAGGAAAGGAGAAAACTGTTGATGGTGCGCCTACTTAGCATACCATATCGCCTACCTCAACTTCTCTCTTCCTCCAGAGCGCCTCTCCCTTTCCGTTCCTCTCCTTTTCTCGGCGCCTCGGCTCCTTTTTTCAGCGGCGACATCACAGGGAAGAAAGTACGCCTGCTTCTTTCTCCAGGATCTTGAAACTGTCACCTCTCCTGCACTACGACTTCCCCCCCTCTGACTTCCCTTTCCGTTCCAACAACAAAATAAGTACCTGAAAACGCACTCCCCTACGCGCACACATACACCTTCGCTACACAATCGATCACGCGTCCTGCCGCGCATACGTGCAGGAGAGAGAGTCGCACTTATACATACCGACACACCCCTACCCCCTTTTTCCCATACACAGGTGCTCAGGACGCCTACGTATGATTTTTTCCACTCTCACTTGTGGCGTTTCTGCCTATTCTTCTTGGTAATTTTGTATTCGTTGTTGCTTCGTCTCCGAGTTTTCTTCCTTCGAGTACTTCATACGACTCCCTCGTCCACGCTTTCCCCTGCCGCTCTCTCTCTCTCTCTCTTCCGCTTCACTCGGCTCTCATTTCTTCGCTTTCGCTTACCGTTCTTCGGAAGTTACCGCAGCCGTCCGCCATCACTATTTCGAATTTGTCTTTCTCGGCTTTCCTCACTTGTATCGCTATTCCGCACCTTCACACCGTTCTGCTCTTCGTTTTCCCTGTCTGTGCTCACCGAACAGCAGCGCGTGTGCGCCAGTCTTTCTTCGCATGTTCACGCGTCAAGGGCACACGTCCGCACACTTTTTGGTTCTCCTTCACTTCGGCAGAATTGCACCTTGAAGTCGTTCTGTTTCGCACGGCTGCTGTTTCTATTTCTGCTGTATGCGTGTGTGTGTGTGGCCTCTCTACCATGTTGTGGACATTGAGCGCCTGGCTGGGGGCTGTGGTCCGCACCCTGTCCACACTCACCATTGTCGCCATCTAGAAGATCCGCTGTGCGCATGTCCCTCCCTCTCCATCTGCTCTACAAAGACACGCAAACAGGCCTTCGAATCACCCTTCTTATCCGATATGACTCGAGAGAGTTTATGACTACATGTCCGCAAGCTGCCGTCATGGAGTAAGGCGTCCCTGCGAGCGCAGCCCTCCGCCATGATCGTTTCTTTGGGTCATGGAAAGCCATACTTGGAGTGCGCACTGATTGTGTATCAAAACATCCGCCGTCTGTCACCGGAGGTGGGCGAAGTGAACGAGGCAGTGCTAAGGGCCCACCTTTGTCTATCTGCCATCATGGACGAGCTCGTGCTCTCTGTAGGTCACTGCAGCCTTCCTCGGGAAGCAGGTCAGCAAGGGTGGCTTCCAGTAAAATATTTGGGAGTGGGCGCAGAACTTGAGCAATGCCACTGGTTTGCCACACTTGTTCTACAATGTGGCAAGTGCTCAGGTGCTAAAAGCGCTGGGAGGACCAATGGTGTTGGAAGGAGGAAACTCCAGCACAGCGGAGTCGGTGCGGGACGCGATTGATGACAGCGTGGATAGAGGGAGCTCTGATGTAGGAAGCGGAACTGTAGCAACTGTGGCTCCGGTTTCCCATCGAGAATCCCATGCGAGCTGTTGCTCTATGTAAAGAACTGTTTCGACGGCAAGGTTAGGTACCTGAAGGTGGTGCTGCGGGATACGGCGTGCGGACTTCGACGTGATGAAGAATGGGGAAAAGTACCGCTAGGACATCCATGCTCGTCACATGCATGCTGATCAACCTCAAAGCAAACATGGGAATTAGCAGCAGAAAGTGGTACCTCGATTACTTCCGTGAGGCCTGCTCCATGACGGCGACGAGTACCCTGTTCCTCTAGCGGCCGTGGCGGTCCTTGTTGGAGGTGGCACTGCGGACGAAGCAGAAGCACACCGCAATACAGTCCGCCGGTGAGCTTACAGAAGGCGCACATATTCGCCGAAGATCACAAACAGCAAGGTCGACGAACGCGGAGACAAGACCTTGCCCTTTCTCGCGTTGTCGACCATGGGTTCTCAGCCGACGGAGCGGCAGGGGGATCAGTGCAGAACCCGAGTCCCGTGCGGGTAGCGCACCTGTTCCTGCGGGTGCTCAATAGGTGGAACTCTACAGCGGTAGCGGGGTGGTCCGCGCAGGAGTCCCCAGCATCTACCGGTGCCGAGCGTGACGAGTGCCACAGTGCTCGCGAAACGTTCCAAACACTTTCATCTGCGAATAGTACTCCTGTCGCCACCGCCTCTGGGCGTAACTCCCCTAAGCGGGGGCCGCTTCTGTTAGCGCGCTGTACCGCAACTCTCACCTTTCCCTGGCAGCCCTCGACACATCGCTTTCTAGCACCACACGCCGGTGGGAATATCTGTGGACGTCAACTCTGCAGAAGCCAGCGAGCACTACACTAGATTACAAGAGCCGATGGAATTCAGCTCTGGAGGCATACTTAGAAGGAGTGAACGTTTGTGGGTAGGCATGCATGCGATTCCTCACACTGCTCCGGCAAATATGTATGGGCGGAAGGAGGTTAGCACAAAGTTTGCCTTGTACACTGACATGGCTCGATCAGCTCGTTGTCAGCGCTCGCATCTCCGGTGCCGAGTTCGGGGCCTCCACGTAGGCATGCCGCCGCCGCCGCAGTACTGCATCCCCTCTTATCCCTCACCGCGCGTCGAAGGCAGACACCTTTCCGAACAATGCCCAAAGAACTTTGCTCACGTGCCGCAGATTCTCACTTTCTACAACGTGTTGAACACCCATGTGCCAATGCGTGACGTGCCGACACAGAAGACCGGCTGCGCGATTAACTCTGTTCATGATAGGCCTCGGCATTGTGCCGCTCGGCCTGTGGGAGGAGAAAGCCCACGCGCTCCTGAACGAGTCTGTGATGCACCCCGCTACTCCCAACGTCCCAGGCTCGCCACCGCCAGAGGAGAGTGGGAGCGATGTAGCTACCGAGGCATATCTGACCGTGGCCGTTGATGGTCTGGCGACCCTACAAACGTTAAAGTAAGGGGAGAGCCTTTCCATCTTGTTGAACTGACACAGGAAGCGCTGCTATCGCACCTTTCCCGAGTTCGTGCAGTCCAGGGCGTGCCGCCTCAGGATACCGGGGAGCACTTAGCGCTGGCTGTGCCGATGGACGTCACGGTGCGGTGCTACGGCTCCTTTGGAACGTACAAGGTCAAGTGATGTGGCTTGTGGGTGTCCATCCTTTCCGGTATTGGGACCTCACCTTGCACGCCCTTCGCGGTGTCAATCGCACCGGTAAAGGGCTCGAGGGAGTGCAGCTGCACCCCCCTCCTCCCGGAGGGGTGGTGGTGGGTGCCCCCATGCACCACGTGCCTACTGTGATGCAATCTACCGACGACCGGCAGGCGTACCAGCAGCAACGGCGGATCAACGTCCTCTGTGGGGAACTTGCCGCCGGCGGGTATGAGGAGCAATAACGGCCAAACAGCATGCGTGGCGTCGTCATCGCCTACCTCCTCGGCAGCTGGGGCGTCGAGCGACCGCGTCGGCAATAGTGGTGGTGTGTATGGAGCACCGAGCTGCCCGTCGAATCCGATCAGTGTGGAAGGGAGCGGCGACATTGGCGCAGAGGCTGGCGAAGTTCAAAGTGATGCTAACCCCGTGAGCACCGATGTGATTGAGATGAGAGGGTCGGTTGTGTGCGGCTACTCGTTACTGCTACAACACCTCTACTGGCGCAATGCGCTTCTTACGGGTTGGGAGCACCACAGTGCCTGCGGGTGCTGCAAGCGGCCCATTAGGCTGCCGGCGACGTCTCTTTGGGGTGTGTGTGCTTCGTGGCAGCGATGGAGGTGGTGGTGAAAATGTCAGGGCTTTTCCTATGACCTAGTTGTTGGCAACCTGGTCACCAGAAGAGTCAAGTGCGTGCGCCATCGAAGAGCACATGAACAGTTCGTGGGGTAGTGGGAGTTGTCCGTGTTACGGCACCCCGCTGCGTTAACGGGAAGTAGTTCGCATAGGACGAGAGCGAGAGGATTGAGCAGTGAGAAAGTAAACGCAATGCTGACGATGCGCGTGCGCGTCAACGTCTGTTCTCTCCGGGCTGCATTTTGAGCGCCACATTGTGATTGACCTTATCTTCACCCATGTCGCTACGCAAGGTACGATACCCGTACCACACTGCCCTACTCAAGCCCTGCACAGGCCTACCACTCACACACAACAACGATGGAAAAAAAAAATACTCGAATAAATCCGAAATGGACGTGCAAAAAAAAAAACTTACGAGTACTTCATGAATGGTGAGGCAGCGCTGCTGACCTCCTGCCCTCTTTACGGTGTTTTCACCGCGAAAATTGTCCACTGAAAAGGCACGAAGAGTAGCACGACTCCTTACCCTCCTACGCATGATCGTGCGCTGCGATGCCTCGCAGTTTGTGGGCCTCTTCCTCCTCCTTACCTTGTGGGAATGCTTGTCGCTGCTCTCCGCCATGCGGTGGTGTCCTGCGGCACCTCTTTACCTTGACCTTTGTTTTCACCTCCTTTTTCTCTCTAACAATTGCGTTTTTCGACTGCTGATGTCTCTGACACTCTCCCTCGCTGCATGTCTTCTGATGATGCGTCACGCTCAACACACTCTTTTCGCACATATACACACTCGCTCAGTCGTCTTGCGCTTGAAGGCGGTACTACCCGCCTGTGCAACGCGACTCCCAAGTCTGTTTAACACGTCTACTGGAGCGTTTCTTTCCCTCTCTTTCCTGTTTATCTCCATATTGTCTTGCCCCTCCCTTGCCCCCGCCCCCTCCCCATTCCCTGACGTCCCCCCAGCTCAGGTTTCCTCAGAGGCGTGTGACACGAACGGGTGTACACCTTATCGGCCCTGCCCCCTCTCTGACCACCGCCTTTACTTGCCAGAACGTGGGCGTGAAGACAAGGAGCATCCAGAGCTCCTCTCTTATTGAACACAAGTGTGGAGCATAGGCGAGGACCTGCTGTGACATTGACAAAGCCCTTATACAAAGACGCAGAGTCGGGTACCGCGAGGTAGCCGTCTCTCTTTGTGATCACTCGGTTGTTTTGAGGCATTCTCAATCGCTCTCCTCTTTCTTCCTCTACGGTGACACGTTTTGGTTCATTGGATTGTTTTTTTTATTATTTTATTCTTCTACTCACGGCTCATTATCCCTTTTCCTGGTGTTTCTCTATTAGTGACTTTTCACCATCTCTCGTGTATCTCCTGCAGGAACCCACTGCAGACGTGTTTCCTACACAAGCCTTTTGTATATTCTGTGTATTCTTGTGTAGCTCTGCGTCTGCGGGAGCTCTTTTGAAGCCAGGTGAGACGATCTTTCTTTTTCTCTCTCTCTTTGTTGATCGCGGCTGCCATTCCGTCGCTTTTCATTTCAGTAGCCTCGTTTCCTCGTCTCTGGCAGCTTATTCGCCATCGTCTTTGCATTCTCGTGGTACATCGCTGTTCTAGACGAGGTGGGAAGCTAGTGCGAACACACACACTCTCTCCCTTGCCTTTTCGCGTGTGTTTCTGCTCGTGCTCCCTGGATTGCTGTAGTCACCAGCATCGGTGGCCTAGACCTTCTCTTCTTCGTCCAGTGTTTCGTGCCTCATCCACCTCTCCCCCCTTTTTTTTTCACTTTCCTTCTCGTGTTAGTGAGAACGGGAATCAACGGTACTTGCGTGTCGGTGGCAGTATTTGTTTCGTCTTTGCGTCACTTTCAGGCTCCTATTTTTGTTTTTTTTGGTTGTTTGGCCTTCTTTTTTTTTTCTTTCCTACACTACCTCCCTCACTTCCCTGTCTTCCAAACTTCACTCCTTCCGCTGTTTCCCTTCTGCGTTCCATCACATTTGTGCCGAGCTTCCATCCTTTTTTGTTGGTTTTGCTGCTGCATTCACGTTTTATTAAGGTCACACGGGGCATTACGTACTCCGCAGCTCTTGTTTGCTTTTGTTTGGTCATCTTCCACCCGTCTCTCGCTCTCTCTCGCTCTGTGTGTGTCTCTGTGTGTGCATGTTGTTGGCTTGTTTGTCTTCGTTTTATTTCGGACTGTGCTTTTGCCTCCCAACTTCCTTGTTTTCGTTTTCCCCCTTTCCTTTTTTTTCTTTTTTTTTTACTGTTCACACTTGTTTGCGCATAACTGACTATATAGTCGATCCCACGTTTGTTTTTGCTGACCTACGTATTGCTCGCTCGCGTCTATCGTGTTCTTCTCCGAGTTTTTCTGTGTCGTATATCCGCTGACCAAAAGCGACCCCCCTGCTCGTTCTCTTCCTCCCCCTGTTCCTCGCAAAGACAACAACAACAAACGAACATCAAGAAAAAAATAAGCAGAAAGGTCAAGGAGAGTGCACATACGTGTGGTGGTTGATACTCTCCGCATAACGCTAAGTAAACTTATGTACGCTGCGTTCTCGTCAACCCCCCCCGTATTGTGCCTGTAGGCTGGTTGGGTGATTTCTGAACTCGTTTTGTCTTCTTCGCCCGTCCCGCACTTCCCTTGGTGGAGTGTTCCTTCTGTCTTTTTTGTTGTTGTTTCTCTAACTAATTGACCTGCAGACTGAGCAATTGCCTTACTTCCTGTCCGTGCTCTGTTTTTTTTTTCGTTTACTTCGTCTCTCTCCCTTCTCTGGTGTATCTCCCTTTTTCATCCTCCTCCCTCTTCTTCTCCGCATTCTCTGATAGGCTTCTTTTTCTTGGCTTCATAGTTTCCTTTTTCTGTTAACCCCAATCCGTCATTTGTGAGTGACACAAGTACGGACGCAGAATACCGCTTCGTCTTCCTTTACTCTTCTTGTTTTGCCTGGTGCTTGTTGTAACAGTGGTAGTTGATTTTGCGCGCTTCTCGCGCTCTCTCTTTATCTTGTGTGCATTTCTGCGTCTCGGTGGGTCAGCTCTCTCTCTCCCCCTTCTCTTCCTTTTCTATCCACTGGTCTTATTGTGTAGAAATAAGCAAGTGGCACTCTGCTCCCTTCATTTTGTTTTCCCCTCTTCTCAATTTTGGTCTGTTTCGCATTCCTGCCTGTGCATGCCTGCGTGTGTTTGCTTTGCCTTTCTTTTTTTGGGGGGGAGGGGATTTGTTCTCACCTACCATAGATTCGGTTGTTAGAACGAAATCACTCACACAAAGAAGGAGAGAGGTCGATCACCGCGGTGGTCTTTGTTGTTTCTCCCTTTTCGACAGAAAAAGCGAAGACTACTTAAACTCACACCTGCGCGTCAAGATAGCGTTGGAGATATATATATATATATATATATATATATATATAGTCTAGTATTTGGCCTTGAGCTATCGCTCTTCGGGATTGAAGAAGTGCAGTCAGACCTTTGCTTTTGGGCGTGTGTGTGCGCGCGTTTGACAAGTAGAGCTTCGTGAAGAAAGAGTGACAAAAAAAAACGTCCTCTAGTGGCATCGAGCACCCTTTCCTTTCCATTTCTGTGCTCTCGTCCTTGTGGGTCACCGAGCTGCCATTATCAACTCATCCGAAAATAACAAAAAGCCTACCATTTTCGGTAAGTAGCGTTGGATCTTTTTTTTTTATTCACGTCGTGCTCCGCTGTACTTGCACTCCTTGTGATCTTTTTTTTCTTCGTTCGCAATTTTTTTTTTGGGAGGAGGGGGTATTTTGGCTGTTCCCTGTCCCATTTTTCTTTCATGAAGCAGTGGAGCGGGAAACAGTGAGCGTTTTTTTTTTTTGCTAGTGATCTCTCTCAGTGTGTGTACATCTTCGTCTCTTCCCTCCCCTTTTTTTTCATTTCTCTCCCTCTTTCCTTGACGGTAGGCGAAGAGTGGCCACCCTTACCTTTGGTGCCCTATTTTCTGTGGCTCTTGGTCTTTTTCATTCTCTGTTTGGTTTCTCTCTCACGCTACGCTTTTTCTTTTTTTTTTTGACTGCAGTTTGGTCAATGTGTGTGTGCTGCAGTTCTCTCTGATTCTCCTGTAATTTGGCCAAACAGCGTCTTGTCTGCGTGTGATTCTCTCTCTGTCCTTGTGTCGCGTTTGTTTCTCTTGCTGCGTGCGTGTGTGTGTGTGTGTGTGTTCTCTCCTCCGCTTCTTAGCTTGCTCGTTGGCATTGCTCTGACTCTCTGTGCTTTTTCCTTTTCCTTCTCTCAACATTGCTGAATTCATCATCTTGTATCCTTTTTTTCCGCCTCTTGGCACCAGCGTCTTAGTCGTACGTATACTGTTCTTAAGTAATCGTGGTCCAGAGCCATACACACGCACCCGGTCCCATACACCCCGACACTCATAGTCAAATACTCTTGTCAAGCGGAGAAGGAGCGACCCGGGTCAGATTCTACGCTCAAGCGGCTGTGTGTGGATCCCTTTCATCCTTACTTCTGTGACGACAGCCTCACGCTTTGTAGACCTGAGACTGCTGAAACGATTCCTTTTTATTTACTTTACCTTCCTCCTGCTCATTGCCGCTTTACACCTCCCCCCCGTGCCTTGGCGCGCTTCGTCTACGACTTTTTTTGCCTCTCCTTCGCATCTGTCAGCATTACACAGACCTAGAAGATCTGAGACACCGACTCTCACAGAGTTTACATCGTAGCGTGCACTATCGACTTTACTTTCCGGTAACAGCAATATACATTCGCCTTGCAAAGGGAAAAAAAGAGGAGGGGGAGAGGTTGCGGACTGGGTTTCTCTAGAGATTAGCGCAAGCGCTAAAGGCTGTTTTCACCCTTTTGCTCAAACACACACACCCACCCACACTCCACACACATTGACACCTTTCCAAGCAATACTACTCATAATAAAAAGGTGAAGAAGCGCCAGGTCGAGGATACCCTCTGCACGGAGAAAAAACAACCAAACAAAAGAAAAACAAAAAAAGCGATACGCGCACTCGTTCTGAGGCGTATTTTTCCTTATCCTTTTTGGAGGCGAGACTTTGCTTTTGATTTCTCTCCCACGGTAACCGAGTTGTTTTACTCCCTTGTGCTCTCTCTCTCTCTCTCTGTGGGTGCGTGTGTAATTCACTGCATCCAACTTTCTTTCAGTCGTTCGTGGGGCCTCTTTTTTTCTGAGCCTCTCTCTATTGCTTGTTTGTTCTCTGATTTTTTTTTTTGCTTACAGTTCTTGTTTGAGGTTACTTTTGTATGCTCAGCTCTCAACACGTGCCTGACAGTCGCTGTTCTCTTTTTCCTTTCCTTTATAAACCACTACCACCACCACGACCAAGAGGTGTACTGCGGCTTTACTTCACACTTGCGCTGCGTTTGGGTGTGCCTGTGTGTGTACTCGTGCACTTTGCCGCACCACCTTCATCAACTCGTGTCTCTCTCCCCCATCTCGAGCGTTATCAAGGGAAACAGCACGAGCAGAAGCGAAACGCTTATCTTTTGTCAAGCGCAGCGCAGCAGGCACTGAGGAGGGCGCAAAGAAGGCGCTGTGCTGCGGCTCATTCTAGGGGAGTCCGGGTTGGTCTGCCTTGGTCTCTGTCTCGTCGTCTTTGCTGCTGGCTCATCTTTTTTGTTTGTTTGTTTCCACTTGAACGTACTGGCATTCTTCAGCTCCACACAGTTTTCTTGTTTCACTTTTGTTTCCCGTCTTTCTTGCTGGTGCGTCTAACGTTGCTTTCACCTCCACCCCGTATCGTTTTAGTTTTCTACTGCATCCCTCGCCTCCCTGCCGCGCCGAGGGTCTCCTTTTTTCCTTTTTTTCTTTCTCGCTCATTTGTTACGCTTTACGCAGGGACATGCTGAGACGCAGTAGGGTGTTGCCGCCCATTTCGGAGCCCATTCACGGCATCGAGCTGCCGGACGTCGAAGCAGAAGACGCAATCTACACGCATGATAAGGAGAGAAATCCACTGGTGCGGATTGGTCCTCCCTGTGCAACTCTCTGCTCCGATCACGAGCACAAGTTGTTGAGTTGTTCCAAGTCATGCGCTACGGTGCCGGCGCCGCAGCACCAGCATGTGGGCGATGCAGTTGTGTTCAATGTGCCCAGTCTCTCGTCTGATGAAAACGTGGCACGGAGCAGCAGCGCCCGCCGTCATTTGCGCTCAGAGGACGGTGGCGTCACTGAGGTGCCTCAGCCTGCATTCCGAGAGGGTGGGACGACCGAGCTCCCTGCGCCCACCCCGGCCTGTGCTAGCCCACCGACGTGTAGCAGCGACGAAGATAATCAGGTAGCCGTAGATAGCCAAGCCAACCACTCGGCGGACTTCATGAACTCGGGTCGCAGCTGCAGTAGCGAGATTCAACCCACGTCGGCAGGCAGGGATGCTGTTCTCCTCAGTGAATGCAAGGAGGACCCAGCGGATTCCGCTGTACGACGGAAGCTCGCGCGAGTGCGGCGCAAAAACTGCGTTTTGCTGATTGTACTCCTGGCGATCGTTATTGTGCTGGCCTTAGCTGGTGGCGTTGGGGTTGGCTTTGTGAATAAGAAGTACTCAATGTTGATGCACCGTATGTATTTGGTATCGAGAGAACGCGTCATTCTCAACAGCTCGACGATGCTGCTTAAAGAGTACCATAGGGCACTGCATGCAGAGACGCAAAGTCTCATAGCGTTTGTGCACACCTCGATGGCCGACAAAACTCCAACGAACACAACCGAACTGCAGAGGGCCCTGTATATTCCCTTTTTCAACGTGTGGTGGACGTGGCTGTACTCCGCTAACATCCCAACGACGCATTCGATTTACGTATCCCTCTGCGAGGAGTCCCTGATCAGCACCGAAAAATGTCCCCTCATGGCTCTGACCATCGCGTGCCTGCCCCAAAACTCAAGTCTGAGGTGCTTTTATATGCGCTCGTATGAACTGAACAGCTCGCAGATGGTGGTCAACCACATCGACTTTGACAAGACCGGCGTTCCACGGATTGGCCCCTTTTACAGGCTCGTGCCACTGGTGGTGAACCATATGCCCAAAAGGACCCACCACAGGTTTGACTACTTCTTTAGCCAGGACCACCCCATCTTGCTCAACGGCATGGTGCACAACACCCTGACCATTCGGCATCAGACGCAGATGAAGAACCTTATGGTCATTTGTGATACCAGCAGTCGCATTGATAGTTGGTTTGAGAAGTTCGAGCGCGGGCTCCAGAAAAGAGATGGCAGCCACTACATACTCTTCAGCAGCGACGGCACGATTCTGGCGTACTCCCATGATGATGACCAGGCTGATAATGGGGAACCAGTGTCCTCCAGCTACAAAAACCGTAGCTTGATTCGATGGAACAAGCAAGGAGTCGACAAAGTAGCTCTGGAGAAGCGCATAGTGGCCATCTTCGACGAAGCACTGCAGAACACCACGTTACTGACAGACCATTCGCTGCCGAGAGACCCGTTGATACTCACGAAGGGGATAGACAACTACGTTGTGTTCTTTGAGGATATCTTACGCTTTCGCAGGGCCCACGCAAAATTCAACACCTTCTTCGTAGCCGCGTACGCTGTGCCGCTGGACACTTCTCTGGGCCTCCATGGCTTCGTGCATATTATGATTTGTGTGGGCATCATCATCATCTGCATGTCCCTCCTCGGTGGGGTTGCCATGATGACTATGAATGAGATGCAGCATGTGGTGGAGTTCATTTCGAGGCTCTCCACGCACGCTGCCACATACGACACCAAGCAGATGCGCATTGCACTCGATCGCCAGAAACCAGGCATGCTCGCCCGCATCATTACTTCCGCTGATGTGATCAATCACGAGTTTCAGTGCATCTTAACAAATCTGAACGCGCATCGCCCGTTTCTGCCGCAGTCGCTGCTCGCCAAGTGCAATGAGTCCTTCTTCGACGGGGCACTAAAGCGGCCGAGCCTCGAGCGCCGCGACGTGGCCCTCGGCGGCGACTCCGCCAACGCCTTCTCCGTCAATGAGGACGAGATACCCGCCGAACCGCTGGCGCTGCCCTACCTGGGGAACACACTCGAGGGTAACGCTACGAACCCGATCGAGAACTCGCGACTCTTGCAGCGCGGTTTTTACCGAACGAAATCGACCATTCTTGTCGTCAGTCTCTCGAACGTCGCCTTGGATGCGGGCGAATCCGTGGATGTGGTGAACCTCTTTGTGCAGACGGTGCTGAATCACGCGACAAGCGCCAACGGTGTGGTGGAGGTCATCGAGTTTCAAAAAATCGTCATCTCCTTTAATTCGCACTTTCCAGTGCCGCGGCATCAGGAGAAGGCGTGTCTGTGCGCGCTGGCGATGCGCGACGCATTCTACGGCATGGGGTGCAGCGTCGGCATGGGTATAGCGTCGGGGTGCAATTACGTTGGTACCACCGGAACAGAGCAGCTAAAGGCGCGTGTAATCATGGGCGAGAGCGTTGTGGTGGCGCAGTCGCTCACAACTCTCAACAACTTCCTCGGCTGCTCTATTTTAGCCACTGACCAGGTGGTCTGTGAGGCCATCGTGACGGCTGTCCCGGTGGATGTCGTGCAGCTCTACTACGAGCAGAACCATCAGTGGGTGCAGTACGGTGTCTCTGAGATCATCGGTAGTCAGCACACCATTCTTTCTCCAGATATGCAGCTCGTCAAGTCTGTTTTTAAGCTAGTCCGCTACCGCCAAGCGGAGGAGGCGCTGGCGGTGGTGCGGAGGTACATGGACGTTGCAGCTGAGCGGCGCGAGATGCCTTCGTGGCCGGTGCGCCGCATGCATGCCCTAGTGGAGCATCAACAGCAGTTGATCAAGAGTGGTTATCGACGACAGTGTCGACAATGGCAGACCCTCGAGGGGGATGAGATTATGATGAACCGCCTCTCCGAGGCGAACCATTTATGCAATTGGCAGCGGCAGCACCGTCTCAAGACAACTGTCAGCACCACCAACGAGGACTCCCTCGCCAGATTGTCGGCCACAGCCAAAGTGGTCTCTGGTGAGTTCGGCTTTGTCCCCAGTGACACCTTTAACTCGGGCTGCGAGGCGGCACTCGCACGAGCGTTGATGGGTGAGCAATCAAAGCTCATCATGACACGGCAGCACTTGGTACCGGTGTCGAACGTATGCTTGGGTGAGGATGCCCTCTTTCCTGTTTTCGCGCTCAAGAGCAGCGACGAGGAGGAGGAAAAGTCATCAGCCTCGACGCCGTCGTTGTTGCTGCATGACTGCGGCACAGGCAGAAAAGGGGAGACCAGTGGTACGGACTCTGAAGAAATGAGGTCCATGCTGCTGGTGAAGACACGCATGCCGCTCATCGTGGCGCGTGAGGCTTTGCGCGTCGGGGCACCACTGCTGCCATCCACCGGCTCATCTCCATCGCCTGCTCTACCGTTCGATCACACTGAGTATGCCCATAGCGTACCTGGTATCTCGACCTCGTCGAATAACCACCATCAGTCGGCGCTGGATGGCCAGCGCAACGGTGCACCTAGCTTTCCACACGGTGGTACTTTTCACGGAGGGGCCTTGGTGACATTGGGCACGCTCGAGGGCAACACTGGAGGAGGATTCTCTATTGGTGCGGGCGTCGTTGACATCAATGGGGACTCCGATCGAGGCATACCGGACTCGGGACATAGACAGAACAAGAATGTCGCTGGTTCAGCGAAGACGCACACAAGCTGCGAACTGCCGCAGCGTATCGTGTCGGTCAGTGGCCAGGTGTTTCACAGGACCTCGCAGATTGTGGGGCGCGGGTCCTTTGGGGAAGTGTACCTCGCCATATCCGAGACTGGCTCGCTGAGCGCCATTAAGGTGTTCCCGCTGAATGACCAGAACGCGCCGCAGCTCATTCGCGAGGTCGAGGCGCTATCGCAAATGCGGCACGAAAATATCGTCGGTTACGACTGCTGCGCTGTTCAGGACAGTTTCTTCTTCATCATTTGCGAATACATGGCTGCTGGTACGCTTGGTTCGCTCATTCAGAAGCTCGGGATGATCCCAGAGCGGGCGGCGCGCAAGTACGCATGCGACATGCTCTTCGGCCTCGACTACCTTCATCAACACTCGTGGCTGCACTGCGACATCAAGCCGGAAAATATCCTCATCACCTCTGACGGCACGTGCAAGCTGGCAGACTTTGGTGCTGCCTCGCTGGGGCGAAGTTTGAGGGACGCCGTTTCGGTGCGCGGGACGCCGCGATTTTCGGCTCCAGAGGCTATCCTGGGGACGTGGAATCGACAGGCGGATATCTACAGCTTTGGTATCACCGTTGCTCAGATGGTGACGGGCGTGCACCCATGGCACAACTACAATGAACCTGACCACCTGTTCGTCGTGCGCTACGCGGGCGAGATACGGCATAGTCTACAAACCGGCACGCCATGCGCAATGCAGCCCGACCTACCGACCACTCTGCAGGACAAGGAACTGCAGAGCGCCATCCGCCGCTGCTGCGAGTTCGACCCTGCTAAGCGTCCGACAACTGAGGAGCTGGTGACACTGCTCTCCTAGTCGCTGCCGCTCTTTTTTTTTTCGTTCGACAATGTAAAAATAAAACTACAGTAGAGCGTGACCTCTCTCTCTTGCCTTTAATATCTGTTCACGTCCGTGTGTGTGTGTGTGTGTGTGTGCTCTGCTTTGCTCTACCAGCTCCCAGTCTTTGCTTGCCTTCGACTTGGTTTTTCCTCTTCGTTGGCTCACCCTTTCTCCCCTTGTTCTTCTCCAACTTTCTCTGCTTCTTTTTAGGCGAGTCTACCTCGGCATGGGATGCAGGGTCCAGCACCTCCCACTCTGCTGTGTGGGGAAGCCAGGCAGCCCCCCTCTCCCTGCCAATGTCAAGCCACCTCTGCTCGTCTCAAGGCTAGGTGACTCCGGCGTAGCGCAGTCCGAGGGACTTATCGCCACGGATCTCGGCGGTCCGGTCCTGGAATGGCGTTGCGTCCAAAGGCCCTTGCGGCTGTGATCCAGGTTGCGCCACCCATATGCCAGACAAAGTGTGAACGTGACTCGAACACATTCCACCGGACCCTCGCTCTCCACTGGTGGTGGTGGGGTGCCTGCACCACCCCGAGAGAGGGATGCACCGGGTGGCGAGCGGCTGTGAAGCAGGGGGTGAGTAGAGTCTGCGGCAGGGGCCGTGCTCAGGTGACGGAGGCGGGTCATTGCTGCAGCGCGTGCGTCTAGCGCTGCTTCGCGCCATGCCATTAGGCCTGTGACAAGGAGGAGGCAAGTGTGACGCTTGACGCATGTTGTATGGCAGGCCTGGGCAGCTTGAGGAAGCAGTTTTTTCTCTCTTCTGCGAGCTGCTGTCTACTCAACTTTTTTCTCTCTCGTCCTCTTGTGTAAATATCGATCCTGTGAAGATTCATGACTGGACGAAGTTGGCGACCGTGGTGGTTAAGGAATGGTGTGGATACCGAAAAGGCCAGGAGTGCGCTGGACCAGGGGCCATGGAAGGATCTTATGCTCACGGAAAAGGATACGGAGAGCGTTGAACATGGAAAACTATGCGTACAGAGCATGACGCCTCTGCAGTAGCTTTACCCACGTCTCCTCCAATGCATCCTTTCATTCGACCTCCCCTACGCTCGTACTTCGTGTGCACGCATGCGTATGCGGCCTCTCGCTCACTGTGCATTTGTGCACCCGTGTATACCCGCTGCCCCTTCTCTAGACCCTCAATTTTCTGACGTGATTCACACCTTAGCTTATTTTTTATTTATTTGTGTGTGCGTTTCTTTTCTGTTGTAATTATGTATTTCCTCAGCACGTTGTAGCCCCTCGGCTGCTGCTCTGTGTGTCAACCAGTCGTTTGGCACTTCCGTTGCGCGTTTGTGAAACTGAGTGTTTTTGATTGCTGTGCGCGTGCACAAACACTCTTCTTGAGCTTCGTGCTTCACCCAGATGTATGCGGTCGCCTCTTCTTCTGAGGTGATGGCGCTTTTTTTTTTTGCTATGACTTATGCGTGTTTAAGGGGATGCCCCTGCTTGAAATGTTATGCGTGAAAGTACAGTTACGGAGAGCGACTACCCTGGGGTGCAACCTGCGAAAAGGAGGAAAGACACATTTTTGCTGGTTGGAGTGAAAGAGCAAAACAGCGCGAGCGTCTCACCAAGGAAAAGAGAGACAAGGAAGAGAGCAGCTCATGCATGCCGACAGAAACGAAAAAGGGCACACCCACCATGGGAACAAGCAAATGTGGTTGAGCGTCGATAATGCTCACCGACTCCCTCTGCATGCTGTGGCCTTCGTGCGTTAAGGGTGGCGCTACAGTGCAAACGGCAAAGAAAACACACGGCATCGTCGACAAGGGAAAAAAACGTCAACCGAGAGGGACCATCGCAAGTGGAGGTTTCATGTGTTGCGTTGAATATGGGTGGTTTGACCATCGGGTTTTTCCTCGTCAAGTTGCACGTACGTGCGTCTGCCTCTTCTTCCTCAACCGTGACGCGCCTTCCTGTACACTCTTCCTTCTACGCCTTTGGTGACCACTTCCTCTCTCGCCCTTTCGCCTGGCAGGAGGAATCTACAGGCACACAACTGTTACTGGTCGAAGGTGCCCAGTTGGATTTTTTTGTAACTACTTTCCGACGCTCTATTACGCGCGCCTTAGACTTGCGCGGGAAGTTTGCTCACTTGCGTGCGCACCCCCTCTCCGTGGCAGCGGTGATAGCAAGGCGGAGCGGCTACCGTGCGCACATCCCGCATACCACCCTCGTCATCTGCTTTTCTTATGTTGATCTTTATTAGTAGGCAAAGACTGGCAGACAAGGGGGCTTGAGACGGGAAAACAAGAGGCCTCCACACACACACACCAAAAAAAAAGAAAGAAATCGTGCTAGCCTCGGCTACCCGATGCAGCTTCGCCGCACGTCTGCATGGCGAGCGCTTTGCCGTATTCCTCGTGCCGTATGTATACAGTGCTGTGAGTCAGTTTCGGTGGCATGTACGTCGTCGTCGCGGCCAACACCATGTGAGCCGACGAAGCGTTTCTCCAGCCCGATGGTGCAAGAGTGGTGGGTGAACGCTGCCCAGGAGGCAGTCATCTCCCGAAAAGCCATCATGCGAGCAGAGCGCATTGTTACGGAGGCCGACGATCCGCGCTCCAACAAACGGCCCTTCTATGACAGTGATACCAGACGCTGCCTCGTGTGTGACACTCGTCTGGAGGGCAGCTACAGCACGCATAGCCACACTGTCGACCACATACCACGCGTTGCGCTGCTGAAACGCACAATCAGTATGATTCTCACATTTCTCGAGCAGGCCTCGTCCTCACCGTCGACGCCGCCGCAGGCCTTGCCGGAGAAGGCTGGTTCACTGGCTGGCAGTAAACGCTTGAAGTCGGCGTTGCCTCACACAGCAACGGCCACCGCCCCTGCCCCTTCTTGCTTCCACACCCTGTATGCTGAGTCACCGCTCTTTGGCGAGGATGGCGTGCCTAGCCGCGGTCTCCTCTACCACCGCCCGCACACGCTGCGCGAGTTCGACCTGGTAGACATAATCATGCGACGTTGGTGGAACACCCTGCATAATCCACCACCTAAGCGGGGTAGTCTTTCGTTTGACCGGCTCCTTTCGCTGTCCTCGACGGAGCTGCAGATGCGACGATGGCGCGTGCGCTATCTACTCTACTTTCTCAAGTCCCGCGGTGTTCTGCGCGTTTCTATGTCAGTGAGAGGCGACGATATGAGTGCGGTGGCGCATTCCAGCGAGCGGATCCACCGTGGAGAAGCCTTTGAGCGTCTCGAGATGGTTGGCGACTCTTTCTTCAAGAGTCTCACCCCCGACCGTATGCACGCCGTCTTCCCAGCTGATGAGGGTGGACTCACGACTGGTCTCCAGTATTTTGAGCGGACGTTGGATTCGAATCATGGTCTGCTGGCCATCTACGACTACCTTGGGCTGGACGACATAATCGGCTGCTATCTAGCCAACAACAAGGCAAAGGCCGACGTTGTAGAGGCAATTATTGGTGAACTGAAGGTCCTATTGTGGTCGGCCGATGTGGTGTGGGGCATGGAGTACTACGCCGTACCTGGGGAGCGCGCTACGCTGGTATACCTCCGAGCACTGGTGGCGCACACCATCGCCGAGCTGGGGCACACGGTGCTGATGTGGCAGTTGGAGAGCACACTGCGCAATTGTCGAGAGTTTATTCTCAAGCATACTGTTGAGGGGTATTTGACCGCCAACGAGGCGAGAGAGCATCGAGCTAAGGGCGAAGAGAGCGAATTCGAATTCGTTGCGGATCTTCCCAAATACGCACCGCTGCCGCCGTTGCTCGCGTGGGAGCGACAACGCCCGGGCGCGTCAGTGCCGAAGGGTGAGGTGCAGTACGCCACTAAGCAGTTGCTAGTCAGAGCACCACCTTCTCCCCAGGATCCGCTTCGCAGACTCGCCCCGACCGCGAGCTGCATCCCAGAAGGTATTCGGAAGCACTACGCTGTAGGGCAGAAAAAATGGAACCCAAATATGTGTGCCGCAGCCGTTGAAGCCCTCTGTGACTCCCTCACACTATCTGCACTGCCACGCAACAGCGGCCGCACCGCGGACGCTCTATCGTCTGACCCCCAGTCGGGATCGTTGCCCCTTTATCCAGAAGCGCAGCCGTCCAAGACCCCGCCGGCGTCCAGGGACGTACGTCGCCATGTACTGCCAGCTCTGGTGACTGCGAATTGCATAGTAATTTGTACTACCAACCTGCCTCTTGCTACTACCATGTAGACTAAGAAGTTCACCGGGTAGCACTGCCGCACACCACGTCGCCCTCTCTTTTCCGTTATAGCGTCCCTTTCGTCCTCGCCAGCAGCTCGGTTTTTTCTTCACACTGCAAGTCTTCACTAGGACTCCCCCGGTTGGGCAGCAGGGCTCTATGGTCGAAGTGTGTGTGGGTGGGTGTGGGGAGGAAGCGAGGACCGAAGGAAAGACATTCCTTTCTTTGTTTTCCCTTTCTTCCCTTCCCTAGCTGCGCGATCTCGCTTACTCTTCTTGAACTCCGTGCTCCTCGCGGCGTGAAGTGGCTGACGCCCCGCTCCCTTTCAAAGAAAAATGCGCGGCCTTTCTCTCAATGCCCTAAACAAAAGGGTCTTGTCCTTCAAAGCCAGAGAGTGAAGCAGTCTTCGTCGCGTGTACCGACTCGCACTTGGCATTGTGACCTGCATTCGCATGTGTCTCTATCTTTGCTGAACTCGGCACGTTCCTATTTTGAACTCCTTGCTGCCTCCCCTGCGATGTTTCTGTGGTGCATCCTTACTGTCATGCTCTCCCGAATCTTTTGCCTCATTTCTGCATGTCTACCTATTGCTCGTATCTTTCCCCTCTTGCTCTTTTCTCTCTGGAAGCTGATAGAGTCACATGGAGAGGCGCAGATAGCTATGTATGCATATACGCCAACAATCGAGCTTTGCCTGTAGTGGTACGTGCATACACCAGAGCGTCCGCAGATTTACTTGCTCTGCAGCCTTCCCTCTTTTTAAGGCAGATCGGCGTGTCGGTTCTTGTCGATCTCTCTCTTCCTTCCTTTCTCTTTCTCTTCTTCTTGCTACGGCTTCGTCTGCTGTGTTGGTACGGCCTGAGGCGCCGTTATGCGCTATTCATTCCATGTAGACGAGGAATTGCACACGCACGTCACGAACCACTCTCACAATCGAAACTGGCTCTTCCTCTTCCGTCTCTGTTTGTTTCTCTTGACAGTCGAGATCCTCTCCCCTCGCCTTGCTTAGGGTTGGCTCAGCAGTCTAGCCTATTGTTGTTATCGTTGTTAGTCGTATCCTCGTTCTGCCTCTGTTCTCTCTATTTTTTTGTTACTGCTCTGTGCGTGCGTGTCCCTCCTTTAGCGCGTGCATGCTGAGAGTATTTTTCTCTCGTCACCTCTCTTTCTCTTCTTCCCGTACGCGATTGTGTACGTGTTGTCCACCCATTCGCCTTGGAGGGCAACCATATGGGGGTCATAGTGCTCTCTTTTTGTTTGCTTTTCTCTCGAGTTGTTATGCCTTTCATCCCGCAGCCGTCAAAAAGGCTCACGCAGCCGCTCTCTGTCGGAATGTCACTGTCTCTGGAGGTGCCTATGCAGACGTCTTCCTGCATGTTCTCCTCCTCCACCTTGTCCACATCTTTTTTTTTTTCACAAGTGACTCCCTCGAGGGACACAAAGGAGAAGTGACTGTATAGGGGTATGGTGGGAGTAAATCTGGAGACGCAACCAGGAAGGAGCCACCGAGAGTAACGTTTGCCTGACGCAGCATCGCTTTGTTTGCGTTACGTGAGTGTTCCCTTTTTTTAAACGGAGTTCGTGGGGGAAAATCCCTCCCCCCTCTGCCCCCCCCCCCCCCCACACACATAAAAAAAACATCAATAGATGTTAGTATCAAATGTCTCGGTGCGCAGAACTGGAGTGCTACGAAGGAAAAAAAGGTCCTCCTTGAGCAGCAAAGTACGCGCAGCTGTACAGGGGATGGGGGTGCACACCCCCCCCCCCAAAAAAAAAAACTTAACAACACACACACACACAGGTGCCACTGAAAGTGGGCAGTGAAAGCGTCAAGGTAACTTGGAAGGACCGACACGGACTCATAGTCAAAAACACTGTTCACACACACGCATAAATTTTGTAGGGTCGGTTGAAATTTGTTGCAGCATCGAAAAAAAAGGACATACTGTGCTATTTGTTTAGCACTGGTGTAGCAACCTTCACGTTTCAGCATCCCCTCCAACACCCATGTACACACAGGATTGCCGGTAGAAACGAAGGAGATGCTACACCCAGGGTACCCTTGTTTATTTTATTTTCCCTTTAAGATGGTTTCAACAATGTGAACTTCTCGGATGCACTGCTGATCTCTATCTTCGTTGCCAATAAATGTAAAAGCGCTTCCGTGCCTCCGTCTCATCCCTATACCCGCAGGGCTCTCTCATGCCGATGTGTAACTAAATCATCCTTTTCCCTGTTCCCTCACCTCTTATTCTCGCTAAACGTCACTGCGTGCGTCCCACACCACACTGTTTTCGCCCGCGTCACCCCTCCCCCCGGCGTACCACACGTGGCGCTGTTCTGCTTTCTCCCCTTTCGTGCAACTCTCACCGCCACTATCTGCAGAGTATCCAAGGATGTCTCTGACGCTTATCCCCGATCACTTCCAGCACATCGTGCGTCTGCTTAACACAAATGTGGAGGGCAAGCGCAAGGTGCCGTTCGCGCTGCGCATGGTGAAGGGAGTGGGTATCCGCTTCGCCTACCTGGTGTGCAAGAAGACCGGCATCGACGTGGAGCGCCGCGCTGGCACTCTGACAGCGGAGGAGCTGGAGAAGGTCGCCGAGGTGATCGTCGACCCCGCGAGGTTCAAGATCCCAGACTGGTTCCTGAACCGCCAGCGCGACCCCAAGACCGGCAAGACGGAGCACCTGTCCAGCTCGATGGTGGATACCCGCCTGCGCGACGACCTTGAGCGCCTAAAGAAGATGCGCGCGCACCGTGGTGTGCGCCACGCGTACGGCCTGCGCGTGCGCGGCCAGCACACGTGCACGAGCGGCCGCCACGGTAAGACGGTCGGCGTGTCTCGCGGCAAGTAAATCCAGTGGAATACCGCCCGTGCGTTTTCTCTCCGCTCTTTATCCAGCACGGGTCCACCGCTCATCGGACGAGCTTCACCACGTCGGCTGTCTCAACGTTTGTGGCGGTGAGAGTGGAAAAGGGGTCTGTGCGGGATTCTCGAGTGGAGGGGATGGTGCTGGGGAGTGAAGGCTCGCATGGAGTTTTGCTTGTTTCTGAGCAGTGGACAGTATACCCATGGCCTTCTTTGGTTACATTATTTGCTCGTTTTGCTTTCGCTTCCTTCTGTCATTTGGCTACCCCCACCGCCACGAACATCCCAAACAGGACAACAAAAACTACAGCCGCCCACCCACGCGGGTGAAACAGCACCCTCACTTCCTCGCTCCCTCTCCTGATTCTCGGTTTAGTGACCGGCTCTCTGGACTGTAGCACAGCGGATTCCAAACAGCGTATGCGCTGGAAGAATCCGCATGCCTGTCGCATACGCTATCAGCGGGGGGAGAGGGCAGCTATGCTGGCGGAAGAGCTTGGAGGGGCATCAGACAGATAAGCTCACCGCGCAGCTTTTGGTGTCAACCAGAGCTTTTTACGCGCCTAGAAGAGCCTTGTTGGCTGTGCCCCATGGTATGCAGCTGGTAAGACTATCTCCTCCACCGGCTGTCAGTCTGCATCGCGTGCGTTTACAGTAGTAAATTCCTCGACTCACTTATTCTCAGTCTTGACGAAATGCGTTCCCTCTCCGACCTTTTCATTGGCCCCGCCTCCTCCTCCCGTGGGTGTATGCCCGCCCCCTCTCTCCACTGTATCACCCGCTTATCAACACTCTGATGTTGCTGCACTTTGGCGACTCGCTTACGTACATCATTGTCTCACGAACGAAGAACACAACAAAGAGAGTATCCAAGGATGTCTCTGACGCTTATCCCCGATCACTTCCAGCACATCGTGCGTCTGCTTAACACAAATGTGGAGGGCAAGCGCAAGGTGCCGTTCGCGCTGCGCATGGTGAAGGGAGTGGGTATCCGCTTCGCCTACCTGGTGTGCAAGAAGACCGGCATCGACGTGGAGCGCCGCGCTGGCACTCTGACAGCGGAGGAGCTGGAGAAGGTCGCCGAGGTGATCGTCGACCCCGCGAGGTTCAAGATCCCAGACTGGTTCCTGAACCGCCAGCGCGACCCCAAGACCGGCAAGACGGAGCACCTGTCCAGCTCGATGGTGGATACCCGCCTGCGCGACGACCTTGAGCGCCTAAAGAAGATGCGCGCGCACCGTGGTGTGCGCCACGCGTACGGCCTGCGCGTGCGCGGCCAGCACACGTGCACGAGCGGCCGCCACGGTAAGACGGTCGGCGTGTCTCGCGGCAAGTAAGGTTGGTGCGATGGAAGCTCTCCTTCAACTCTGCCCCGCTGCTTTGCTCTTATTGTTTCCGTTGAGCTTCGACTCACGGAAATCGCAGTGGGCAATTTATGCGGGGGATGGAGTGAAGTGCAGGTGCTACCGCATGAGGGGACGAAGGGAGATGGGAAGGGAGATGGGAAACGGGATACGTGAATGGACTGTGTGCGTTTTTTTTTTGCCTTTGCGTGTTCTCCCTCACCAGCTGTCACGTGGGCACAACAATGCGCGCCTTCGCCACGTCTCTCCTTTTCTCTTTTTTGGTCTCTTCAGCGCCTTCCTTTCGTGTGCGTGTTTGTTGGTGTTTTTTTTTTAATTTTCAACTCATTTTATTTTTTTTATGGCGTGTGTGCGTTTGTTTTGCTGCGCCGTTTTCGCACGATGCGCGTTCGTTTGTTGTTGTTGTTGGTGGTGATGCTCTGCGCTGTGCCTCTGTTTCAAAGCAAAAAGAAAAAATACGCAAACAATCAATAAAGACGAATGCCGGTACGGCACAGGGCATCGGCGAGACTTGGGTGGGCCGGGCGTTCGGTGCTCGGCAGCGCCTTATTTCCGCCGGCAAGGCCCAAAGCGTCCGCGTTTGTGTCATGGCGATGCCTTTCGGGTCTACTGCGGACGCTCAGTACGATGTACTGGCACGGGAGGGTTAAGCGCACTGCATTTCTACTTGCACACTGGACGTCGAGTGGACACTTTTTACAACGCACCAACGACGTTCATGCACCTCCCTCACCTTTTACTGCAATGTAAGTCGCTCATAACGTTACACCTCGCTGTTAACCTCTTATACCGCCCACCTTCTTTTCCCTCACTCTGTCCTCTGATGCCCCTCGGCCCTGCGATGCTCACCCTCGCCTAAATACGCTGAGTGACTGACCATCCCACAGGTGTCTGAGGGCGAAGCACGCGCCAAATCATCGAAGACGTTCTGCCGATTTCTCTGAGTATTCACTGGTCCTTTATACAGTCTCAGCGAACACGAGCGAGCGAACACGTAGGAGGGGTAATAGAACATCGAGAAGAGCTAAGAGGCAGTAGCGCTGCTTGAGCCACGTCAATCTTTTCGTCGCTTGGCTTCCTCGGTTCCTTCTCTCCCTTCCAGGCCCCCTCGGGCGTAGTGCTTCACTCAATCACCTCCTTCTGTTTGAGTGTTCTTTTTTTTGTTCTTCTTTCTCAGGTATGCGTGTGGCTGCTGCTTGTCGCGGTTTCTATATTTGTGCTTTGGCTCGGCCTTTAGGCACCCTTGCGCATCTCCACTTTGACACACACACACACACACACACGCAGCGCCTTTTAGCTCAACAACTGACCTTCCAGCCACTTCTGACAAGAACACGAACACTGAACGAGCCGTTCCCTCGAACTCATCGCCGTCGACCTGTTACCAACTTTTCTCTGTGCTCGTGCGCGTCTGTGCATTCATCACGTGTCTTACTTTCTTTTTTATGTCGTGGGTGCGTCCGTTTTTCCATCAAGAAACGCCCGATTTCACCTGCACTCAACCATGTCCATTTCCTACGAAGAGCTGCTCGCCCTTCGGCGCGCGCAAGTGGCAGAAAAGCAGCAGCAGCTGCAGGCCACTGCGCCCTCGGCTCCGTCGGCTACGTCTCCGACTTCAAGCTGCTGGAAAGGTATACTAACGGCACCCGAAACCCTGCAGTGCCATCGGCTACCACAGGCGTCCGAAAGTGCCCCGGCGTCCACAACGCAGAGCACCGCGGTCAGCCCGTATTGGCAAAGGACAGATGGGAAGACCACAACTTGCGCATCGAATACCGTGGCCGCCGAGCTGGAGCCGAAGGTGATGGCGCCCACCTTCTCGGTGCGAGGTGAGGTGTCGCGAGCACAGCTTATCCAGCGCAAGCGTCGGCGCATCGACGCTGGTCCTACGCTCCCCGAACTGCTAGTCACGCGGGTCAAGTATTCTACCGCGACGGAGAACCTGGAGAGTAGTGTGGAAAAGGGCAACGCAGGAACCGCCCCTTGCGTTGTGACCGGAGATTACGCTGCGTGGCTGCCTCTGGAGGCCTTTGATGATGCTTTTCGCTTCGAGGAGCTGTCGCCAGCGGACTGGGCGGCGCGTGTCGCAGCGGCTCCGTCGGGTTTCCCTTGTCTGTTTTGGAAGCTGGACCACCGGCAGCCTCACAGGGGGGGCATCTGGGCCTCAGGGCGTGTTGTAGAGGTCGATGTGGATAAGCAGCTGTACCACGTTTCGCCGGACGACGTCAGAGACTTTCGCAGCGCCATACCAAAGAAAGCCGACGCCTACGGCAGTGCAGAGGACGCCGTGTTGCTCGCGCTGCCGCGCGTTTTCGTGTGTTTCGCTGCCGAGGATCCCGATAACTTTGCGGACCGCTTCACTGCCGCCTACAATCGCCGTAGCGCTGCCGAAGCCGCGCTGCGCACAGAGTTGTACGTCGACTTCATCCCTCTAGACGAGTACACCACACTCGATCCGCTTGTTGCCCGACGCGTGCGCGACGGCGCTCTCAGTACGCCGACGCTTGTGGAGAGTGAGTCGAACCTAAACGTGGCTGGTCTACTGGAGGAGGTGCGCACTGGGTACAGCCGCGTCATGAATGCCGAACTTTTCCGCTTCATAACGCAGGGCAGTGGCCTTTCACAACTGACGGGTCCCTCTGTGACGTCGGCGACGTTGTCGGCGTCGCCGTTATTCGCAAGCGACACAGGGTGTCTAGCCCCGCTCTACGGCGTCCCCCCTCACCGAACCGAGCGCTTCGCAGCTACGGTGGCGGCATTCCGCCAGAAATGCTTCTGGAGCACCTCCCCGGTGCTTGCAGGCCTTACGCGGGCCGTGTACCAAGCCAACAACACCTTGCTATCTCGGTGTGCGTTCGTGCTCTACTCCACGGCGAAGATGAAGTGGCCGCTGAGTCTCATGGACCTGGAGGAGATGGAGACGACTGCGATGCGCGACTCCTTCGTGCATGCCAGGGACAACTGGCTGACCCCGACTGTTGACATGGCCAAGTGCACGCTTAGCGCCCTCTCGTCCACGGACGCGGTTCATTTATATCACTACGACGTGAACACCTACACGGGTTGCACCACGGAGCGATACCTGCGGCAGATTCAGCTGTGCATGCAGGATGCCCTCCAGCATTACCTGATGAGTTCACTGGAGGCGTTGACCCGCTTTGTCGAGCACGCCGGGGACAGCGAAGTCAAGATTCGTGGAATGGCCGATGTCGAGGTCACACGCGGAGTCCATCCCGCTCCACAGACCCCGTTCGGCGCCGACGAGCGCCTTACTGCGGGTTTTCTGTTGCCTCCGCCGTACCCGCTGCCACCGTTGCTCTCTGTCGTACTCCTGTGCACGGCGCACGGCGATGGCAGCGCGAAGGCCACACCGGAGGCGCCCAATGCTCAGACGGCCGCGGCGCAAGCTCTGATGGCAGACGTAGGTGACGTACCGGAGGAGGAGAAGGGCAATGCAGGGAAACGGACTACTGCGTCCTTGAGCTACAGCTGCTCCGTTGAAACGATCCGGTCGTCGCTGCACGGACTCCTCAAGCGGTGCCTGACACAGCACAGTACTCTTCATACGGTTGAGCGCGTCCTCTTTGACTTTCTCTACGACTCCGCCACGGCGTTTCTCCAAGTACCCGACACGTCGTGCATGCTGATGGAGTCGTGGATGCAGCGACTGAACGTGGTGCTTGACCGCGTCGCCGTTGCCATGAATGCGTACAAGGAGACGTACACCCCCTTCACGGCAGTGATTGAGCTGGACTTGGACGCCTACATGGCTACTTTTGATGAGGGCTTCCCACACACGCGCGGCGTCGAGGCGGAGGTGCAGCGCTTTCTCACACTGCAGCAGGAGGTGCTGAATTGTATTCCAGTATCCGCAGACTTGGGCCTTGTGCGTGTGAATTGCGGCGAGCTGCGCCGCGCATTGTCCAAAAAGTGCGCCATGGGAGCCTCCAAGGTGCTGGACGTTGTGGCTGCTCGCGCGCTTGGTAAGGAGATCATGGTGAGCGAGCGCTACAGCGAGCTGTACGCAACGCTGCGCAAGCCGACCGAGACACCGGAGGAGGTGGTCGCCACAAAGGACTTCATCAAGACTATTCCAGAGCACGCTGTTGACTTGGAGGCGGCCATCGAGGAGGCGAAGGAGATGCACGACCTACTCGACAGCTTCCAGCGTCCCCTCTCTGAGGAGGAGTTCAACAAGAAGTGGAAAGCGATTACCTGGCCAGGCCAGCTTGACAGCGCCGTCAACGAACGCATTGAGGAACTGGAAGAGACGAAGCGACGTCTCTTGGCGTCCATGAACCGAGCGCAAGATTTCTTCGAAAAGGAAGTCGACCGAATTCAGAAACTCGTCGATCAGTACAGCGAGCACCGCAACGCCAGTCGCATGACTGAGATTGCTGAGGACGTGATGCGGGTTCAAGAGAAGATACGTCAGCTACGCAGCCAAGCAAACACCTTCAACACCCACGAGTCGCTCTTCCACATGGAAGAGACCGACTACTCAGCGGTGCACCAGCTCGCCACAGACTTCGAGCCGTACGAGGCGCTCTGGCTCACCTCGGCGAACTGGTACACCTCCCTTAAAAAGTGGCACCAGATAGCGTTCATGAGCATCGATGCGGAGGAGGTGGAGCGGGTCGTAGGTGACACCCTTCGCATCATGAACACGTGCACTCGCAACCCGCAGCTGACCCCGGAGCTGGTGCAGGTGGCGGAGCGCACCCGCGAGAATGTAAAGCAGTTTCGCCCGCTTGTGCCGACGATCAAGTATCTGCGCATGGAAGGCATGCAGGAGCGGCACTGGAGCCAGCTGTCAAAGGAGCTTGGCCAGGAAGTGGAGCCGGGCCTCACGCTGAAGAGTCTCGACGATGTGGTTCGCATGAACTTGACTCAGCAGAACAACGTGCTCATGCGCATTTCCGAAATCGCGTCGCGCGAGTTTCACATTGAGATGTCGCTCGCGAAGATGAAGGCAGGGTGGGCTGACATGCGGATGGGTGTCACGTCGTACAAGGCGACGGGATGCTATGTGGTGTCAAAGGATGTGGTGGATCGGACGCAGGAGAAGCTGGACGATCAAATGTTACTGACGCAGAGCCTCGCCTTCTCGCCCTTCAAGCAGCTTTTCGAGGACGAGATCGGCAACTGGGAAACCTCGCTGAAGCTCGTGCAAGACGTACTGGATGCGTGGCTGCGGTGCCAAAAGTCATGGCTCTATCTCGAGCCCATCTTCCAGTCGGAGGACATCTCGCGCCAGCTTCCGGGCGAGTACAAGCGCTTTCAACTGGTGCACAAGAATTGGAAGTTCCTGACAAACAAGGCGCACGAGGTGGACCGAACGCTAGATTTCTGCACCACAACGGAGCGCTGTCTCGAGCTGCTCAACGAGAACAACGACACGCTGGAGGTGGTGGAGCGAGGCTTGAACCAGTACCTCGAGAACAAACGCGCCTCCTTTGCCCGCTTCTACTTCTTGTCCGACGACGAGCTGCTGACGATCTTGTCGGAGGCGCGCGACCCACAGAAACTTCAGCCGCAGTTCCGCAAGCTCTTCGAGAACATTGCCCGCATCGATATGCGCAACGCCGACAACGAGATGTTCGGCATGTACTCGCAGATGGACGAGTATATCCCTTTTGTGCAGTCCGTGCTGCCGCGCAAATACGTCGAGAACTGGCTGACGGAGATTGAGCACATGATGAAGATTTCGATCCGGGTTCAGCTGGAGGTGGGGGTGAAGAACTCGGCCACCATGCAGCGCCATGATTTTGTGCTGCAGTCACCGGGGCAGGTGGCGATCGCCGTGAACCAGATTATGTGGACGCACGAGTGCGAATTGTCGTTGAAAGAGCACGGCTCGCTCGCCCCCTACGTCGAGACAGCGCAGGAGAACTTGATGGTGCTGGTGGAGACAGTGCGGCAGCCGCTGACAAGCCTACAGCGCATGAACCTGAGCGGCCTTATCACGATTGAGGTACATGCCAGGGACATTGTTGAGCAGCTCGCCAAGGCGAGGGTGGACAGCGTCCACGCCTTTGAGTGGGTCTCGCAGCTGCGTAGTTATTGGGAGAACAATGACTGCTTACTGCGTCAGGTGGAGGCGCAGTTTCGCTATGGTGGCGAGTACCTTGGCAACACTACGCGTCTTGTAATCACGCCCTTAACCGATCGAATCTACCTGACCTTGACCGGAGCGATGCACATGTTCCTCGGCGGTGCCCCAGCCGGGCCTGCTGGTACTGGCAAGACGGAGACAGTGAAGGATCTTGCAAAGGCCGTAGGAAAGCAGTGTGTGGTGTTCAACTGTCAGGAGGGTATGACGTACGCATCGATGGGCAAGTTCTTTAAAGGACTAGCCCAGGCCGGTGCGTGGGCGTGCTTTGACGAGTTCAACCGCATCGACGTCGAGGTGCTCTCTGTTGTGGCGCAACAGGTTTCCTCGCTACAAGAGGCGGCGCGCACCCGGCAGTTCCGCATTCCTTTCGAGGGTACTGAGATCCTTGTAGATCCCTCCTACTCCGTCTTTATCACCATGAACCCTGGTTACGCTGGCCGAACAGAGCTGCCGGATAACTTGAAGGTGCTGTTCCGCCCCGTGGCGTGCATGGTGCCGGACTACGCCATGATTGCGGAGATTCGCCTCTTCTCCTTCGGCTACTCTGATTCTCGCAAGCTAGCGCAGAAGATGGTGGCAACCTTTCGTCTGAGCTCCGAGCAACTCTCATCACAGGATCACTACGACTTTGGCATGCGCGCCGTCAACACGGTCATCTCAGCGGCTGGCCTGATGAAGCGCGAGCACCCCGATGAGGCCGAAGACGTGTTGCTGCTGCGTGCGCTGCGGGACTCGAATGCGCCGAAGTTCCTGGAGGAAGACTTGCTCTTGTTCGACGGCATCATTTCAGACCTCTTTCCAGGCGTCCAGCTCACCGCAGTCAACTACGGCGACCTCTTCACCACGCTCGAGGCGAAGGCGTCCTCGATGCACCTGCAGCCGACGGAGATGTTCCTCAAAAAGTGCGTGCAGATGTACGAGATGAGCGTGCTGCGCCATGGCGAAATGGCGGTGGGGCCGACGATGGGAGGCAAGACGTGCGCGACACGCGTCCTGCAAGCGGCAATGACACACCTGCGAAAGGAGCAGAAGAACACCAAGTTTGCCGAGGTCAAGACGTACTGCTTGAACCCAAAATCAATCACAATGACCCAGCTGTACGGTGGTTTTGACGAGGCAACTGGGGAGTGGCGGGACGGCATCATTGGCGAGGTGTTTCGCCTAGCAGCTCGAGACACAAGCGACGCGCGGCAGTGGATCATCTTTGACGGCCCGGTCGACGCGCTCTGGATTGAATCCATGAACACGGTACTGGACGAGAACAAGAAATTGTGCCTCATCTCTGGCGAGATCATCACGATGACGCCCTACATGAACTGCTGGTTCGAGGTGGAGGACTTGGCGGTCGCCTCGCCAGCTACCGTCTCACGGGCCGGTATGATTTACCTGGAGCCGAACACATGCATCGGCGTGCGTAACTACATTCGCAGCTGGCAGCAGTACAGACTTCCCATCACAATGGACCCGTACAAGGAGCAGTTGCAAGAGCTGTGCGAACAGCTCTTCCCGTCGCTCATTCACTTTGTACAGACGGAGGTGAGCGAGTACAGCCCGTCCACCTGGCCCAACCTGGTGATGTCGTGCTTCAACCTATTTGACTGCTTTATGTCGCCCTACACCCCAACGCGCACATACGAGGTGCCGCAGGAGAAGCTGGACTTGTTGCGCGAGGTGCACCTGCATCTCCTGGTCTTCTCGGTTGTCTGGTCCTTCGGCGCCACTGGCGATCGGCCGAGCCAGGAGCGGTTTGACAAATTTTTGCGCGACGAGCTGCGGCTGCGCAACGTCAACATTGAGCTGCCCGTGATTGGATACCTGCAGGATTACCAATTCCTCCCGGAGGAGCGCGGCTGGGTCGCGTGGACGGAGCGACTGCCGCCGTTCACGGCACAGGTAACACAAAGCAACTTCTCCGACATCATCGTTCTGACGACTGACGTGGTACGGTACAAGTATGTGAATCGAATTCTTCTGGAGCATTCGTACCACACTCTATGCTGCGGGCCCACCGGTACGGGCAAGACGGTCCTGATGCGGCAGCTGCTCATGCAGGAGATGCCAAAGGAATGCACGCCAATCTTCTTTACCTTCTCAGCCCGCACAACCGCCAATCAGACGCAGGATCTCATATGCTCCAAGTTTGAGGTGCGCAAGCGCGCATCACCGCAGGTGTGGGGTGCACCACTGAACCGCAAGTTCATCATCCTCGTCGACGACATGAATATGCCGCTCAAGGAGCAGTATGGCGCACAGCCGCCAATTGAGCTGCTTCGGCAGTTCATGAACTACAGCGGCTGGTACGACTGCCGTACCCGCGAGTTCTTCTCGATTGTGGACGTGGTGTTCGCCGGCACGATGGGCCCACCCGGCGGCGGTCGCCATTTCATCACGCAGCGTTTCCTGCGCCACTTTCACCAGATTGCTTTCCCTGAAATTGAGGACGACAACATGCGCCGCATCTTTGTCTCTCTGCTGGAGAGCTACTTCTCCGTCTTTGCTGAGGATGTGCGTATGAAGCTTTCCTCCGTCGTGCTAGCGTCCATCGAGGTCTTTAACACTGCCGTCAAAGAACTCAAGCCGACCCCTGCCCGTCCACACTATCTCTTCAACCTCCGCGACCTCGCGAAGGTGATGGACGGACTTACGAACGCGACACCCGCTACAGTGAAGACGGTGCCGGCACTGGTGCGACTGTGGCTACATGAAGAGATGCGGACCTTCGAAGACCGCCTGACGAATGATGTGGACAGGACGTGTTTTCAGGAGCTGCTTGGGAAGCAGTTGCAGAAGCATCTGAAGCTGTCGGTGGGCGAGGTGTTGCCAAGCCAACCTAGCAACGGTACCGGAGGAGTCGAGAACCAGCAGCTGCCCACATCGGCGGCCAACATGAACGCCCTCATGTTTGTGGACTTCATGGGCACCAAGGCGGAGCAGCGCGTCTATCAAGAAGCGAGTGACTTCAACGCCGTGGTCAAGGTACTCGAGCACCAGCTGCAGGAGTATAATCAGCAGTGCGTCGGTGGCCGTCAGCTGGACCTGGTCATCTTCTCCGATGCCGCGCGGCACGTTTGCCGCATTGCGCGTGTGTTGCGCAAGCCAAACGGGCACGCGCTGCTCCTCGGCGTCGGCGGCTCTGGCCGTCAGTCGCTGTCCCGCCTTGCAGCCCATCTGAATGAGTACGAGCTGTTCCAGGTCGAGATGGCGAAGGGGTACACGATGAACGCCTGGCACGAGGACCTGAAAGGGGTGCTGCGGCGCGTCGCGCTCCAAAAGAAACAGGTGCTTTTTCTCTTCGCCGACACTCAAATTGTGCACGAGTCCATGCTCGAGGATGTGAACAATCTCCTCAACTCCGGTGAGGTACCCAACCTTTTCTTTGGCCAGGAGCTGGAGGAGCTGCTGAACTCAATGCGCCAAGTCTGCGTGGCGGAGGGCCTGCCGGTGGACAAGGTCACCATTTTTGCCCGTTTTGTACGCAGCTGCCGCAGTCAACTCCACATCTCTCTCTGCATGTCGCCGCTGGGCGAGGTCTTCCGCAGCCGTCTGCGCATGTTTCCGGCGCTTGTGAACTGCTGCACGGTGGACTGGTTCTCGGCGTGGCCGCAGCAGGCGCTGAGCAGCGTGGCGCACAACTACTTTGCCGCCATGCCGCTGCTGGCGCAGGAGGCGAGAGCGGTGGAGGTGTGTACGGAGGTGTGCGTGCGCGTTCACGTGAACGTCGAGGCCGTCTCTGCCCGCTTCCTCACTGAGACGCAGCGGCACAACTATGTGACCCCCACGTCATTCCTCGAGCTCCTCCACACTTTCGGCGCGCTCATGGAGACGCAGACAGAGAAGAACCAAACCACGAAGGACCGCTTCGTCAACGGCCTGGCCAAGCTACGCGAGACTGAGGACGCTGTGGCCGCACTGCAGCAGACTCTGTCGCAGAGTCAGCCAGTCTTGCTGGAGAAAAACGAGTCCATCAAAGCTCTCGTCGCCGAAATGGAGGTGCAGACGGCTGAGGCGGAGAAGACAAAGAAGGAGGCACAGAGGGAGCGCGAGGCGGTGGCGACAATGCAGGCGGAGTGCGCAGCCATCGAGGGTGCTGCGCAGGAACAGCTGGCTGAGGCGCTGCCGGAGCTAGACCGAGCTCTGGAGAGTCTCAAGAACCTTAAGTCGTCGCAGATTACGGAGGTGTCCGGCTACAAAGCGCCGACTGCAGGTGTTGTCATGACGATGCAGGGCATCTGCATTCTCTTTCAAATCAAGCCCCAGATGCGCGCCGCAAACCCGATGGAGGAGAAGAAACCCGACTTCTGGGCTATCGCCAAGGAGCAGCTACTCAACAACCCCAACCAACTCCTGCAGCGACTCATCCAGTACGACAAAGAGAGTATTCCGGATAAACTTATCCAGGCAGTCATGCCCCTCGTCAGGTCCGACGATTTCACACCGAAGAAGATCGCTGGTGCCAGTCAGGCTTGTGCCGCCATGTGTCAGTGGACACACGCAATGGTGCGCTTTTACGAGGTGAATAAGAAGGTGGCGCCGTTGCGAGAGGAGCTGGCGGTGGCACAGCAGGCGAACCAGGAGGCCCAGCAGAAGCTGAAGGCGGCCGAAGGCCAGCTTGCCGAAGTAGAAACGCGGCTTGCCGATATGCAGTACCGCAAGGAAGAGGCTGAGCGAGAGATGGGGGAACTGGATCAAACGGTGAAGCGCACGGCGCTGCGGCTGGAGCGGGCCGCGATGCTTATCGACGGCTTGGCAGGCGAGAAACGCGCTTGGATGCAGTCGGTGGAGCGCATCGACGAGTCAACCCGGTACCTGATGGGCGACATGCTCGTGGCGGCTGGCCAGATCGCATACTGCGGTCCATTCACGTCCGTGTACCGTGAGGACCTCCTGCAGTCGTGGGGCAAGGAGCTGGACCAGCGCTTGATCCTGCATAGCGCGCAGTGTTCCATCTTCCACACGCTGCAGGACGCGGTGGAAACGCGGAAGTGGATCTTGAAAGGGCTTCCAATGGATACCCTGTCGATTGAGAACGCTCTCTTCGCGAAGAACGCGCGCCGGTGGCCGCTTCTGATCGACCCTCAGACCCAGGGTAACCGATGGATCCGGAGAACGTACCAGGATTCGCTGGAGGTGGTGCGACCAAGCCAGAAGGACCTTATCAAGCGCATCGAGTTTTGCATCCGTGCTGGGCGGCCGGTGCTGCTGGAAAACGTCGGCGAGGAGATGGACGCCAGCCTCAACCCTTTGCTAGAACGACGCATCTTCGTGGAGGGTGGGACAGAGATGATTCGCATCTCCGACACGCCGATTCCGTGGAACCCGAAGTTCAAGTTCTTTATGACGACGAAACTGCCGAACCCCCACTACATCCCGGAGGTGATGGTGCGCGTCACGCTACTGAACTTCTTCATCACCCCTCACGGACTCGAAGACCAGATTCTCGGCGTTGTAGTTGGACAGGAGCGCAGGGAGCTAGAAATGCGGCGCAGTGACCTGATTGAGAAGAACGCTGCAATGAAAGCCGACCTCGTGAACACGCAGGAGAGCATCTTGTGTAAACTGAAGGAGGTGCAGGGCGAAGTGCTCGACGACGTGGAGCTTATTGCCTACCTGAATGAGTCGAAAGAGAAGACGATAGAAATTACAACGCGAGTGGCCGAGGCAGAGGCCGCCGAGGTGGAGCTCACGGCTAGCCGCGAGGAGTACCGCCCCATTGCGCATCACTCCTCGTGCCTTTACTTCTGCTGCTCCACCCTGTCCCACGTCGACCCCATGTACCAGTACTCCCTTCAGTGGTTCGTGCAGCTCTTCATCGCGAGCATTGACCAGGCGAGGCGCTCCGACGACCTGGTGCAGCGCCTAGAGAACCTGAAGGAGTATTTCACCTACAGCTTCTACCAGAACGTGAGCCGCTCCCTCTTTGAGAAGCACAAGCTTCTGTTCTCCTTCTACCTCTGCGTGCGACTCAAGGACCAGCGGGCGGAGGTGGACCACGCGGAGTTCCGATTTTTGCTGCACGGCCCCACGCTCGTCGCCGACGCGAACGACAACCCGGACCCGAGCTGGATCACGCCGGCGACGTGGAACGAGTGGTGCTACCTAGACCAGCACTTCAGCGCCTTCTGCGGCCTCAAGGAGCATCTTCGCGCCCACCTGCCGTACTACAAAGAACTCTTCATGTCCTCTGCCGCTCATCGACAGCCCATGGCCGCAGACTGGGCAGACAAACTGACACCGATGCAACACCTGATGTTCCTGCGCTGCGTACGGCCCGACAAGGTGATGGAGAGGTTGCAGGACTTTGTCTTGGCGGAGATGGGGGAGAAGTTTATCCGGCCGCCGCCATTTGACCTGATCACATCCTTCAAGGACTCCAGTCCGGCGGTGCCGCTCATCTTTATCCTGTCGCAAGGTGCCGACCCGTATGACGACTGGAAGCGCTTTGCCGACGCGCAGAACATGGGCAAAAAGCTGTACGACGTATCGCTCGGCCAGGGGCAAGGCCCACGCGCAGAGCGCATGATGCAGGAGGCGATGGAGAACGGCTCGTGGGTTCTGTTGCAGAACTGCCATCTCGCCACGTCCTGGATGCCGACACTGGAACGGCTGGTTGAGTCCATCACGCCAACCACGCATCCCAGCTTCCGACTGTGGCTCACGTCGATGCCAAACGCGCATTTCCCGGTGGCGGTGCTGCAGAGCGGTGTGAAGATGACAAATGAGCCGCCGAAGGGACTGCAGGCAAACGTGTCGCGCTCCATCGCCGCCTACGCAGGCGACTTTCTGGAATCCTGTCAGAAGCCGATGGAGCTCAAAAAGCTCTTCTTCTCCATGTGCTTCTTTCATGCCCTGGTGCAGGAGCGTCGCAAGTTCGGGCCACTTGGGTGGAACATTGCGTACGAGTTCACCAGCGGCGATCTGGGCTGTTGCGTGACACAAGTGAAAATGTTCCTTGACAAGTACGCCGAGGTCCCCTACACGGTGATCAGGGAGCTGAGCGGCAACATTCACTACGGTGGACGCGTCACAGATGAGTGGGATCGCCGCACCCTCAACACACTACTGGAACCCTTTGTGACACCGGATGTCATGGCGGACGGTTACTTGTTTTGCCCTCGGCTGCAGGAGTACCAGTCGGTCCCTACCACGCACCGGCAAGGGTACCTGGACTACGTCGCCTCGTGGCCACTGAACACCAGTCCAGAGACATTCGGGCTGCACGAAAATGCGGACATCACCTGCGCCCGCACCGAGACGTTCGAGACACTGCAGGCGATCGTGCTTCTACAAGGCGACCAAGGTCGCGGGGGCGACGGTGCCTCGTTGTCGTCGGCAGCTGCGTTGACCCCAGATGACATGGTGAGGACGTTCGGGGAGGCGATCCAGCGCAAGGTCGCTGCGCCGTTTGACCTCGACCAGTTCCGCCGCAAGTATCCGACAAAGTACGAGGACTCCATGAACACGGTCCTGGTGCAGGAGGCCATCCGCTTTAACCGGCTGGTGATGCTGCTGCACCAAACACTAGAGCAGCTGCCAATGGCGATCCGCGGCGAGGTGGTCATGAGCAAGGAGCTAGAGGAAGTGTACCTGGCCCTGTACAACAACCAGGTTCCTGCCCTGTGGTCCGAAAAGGCATACCCGAGCCTCAAGTCTCTCGGTGCCTGGGTGGATGACCTGGTGCGACGCCTTGCGATGGTGCAGGACTGGTACTTGCACGGCCACCCGAACATGTACTGGATCTCCGGCTTCTTCTTCCCGCAGGCCTTCTTGACGAGTATACTGCAGAACCACGCGCGTGCGATGCACATTTCAATTGACACTATCAGCTACGACTTTGAGTGGATGTCCGCAGATCCATCATCGGTCACAGCGCGGCCGGAGGTGGGTTGCTACATTCATGGCATGTTTATCGAGGGTGCTCGCTTTGACCCTTCTACGCTGAGGTTGGCGGAGTCGTTGCCCAAGGTGCTCTACGAGCAGGCACCGATGCTGTGGTTGAAGCCCGTGCGTGACCGAGTGCCACCGGCGAGCGACATCTACGGGTGCCCGCTGTACAAGACGGTACGCCGCGCCGGCACGCTGAGCACAACTGGACACTCGACGAATTATGTGCTCACTGCCGAAATTCAGACACCGCCCGAGGCGGGCGCGAATCACTGGATTCGACGCGGTGTAGCTCTTGTATGTGCGCTAAGTACGTAGCAGAGGTACGCAGTGAACCGCTTTGCTCCCACTGCAGGTCCATTTCCGTCTGCGTGTGAGCTTGGTGGAGGGAGTCGTGTGTGTGTGTGTGTGTGTGTGTGTGTGTGTGTGTGTGTGTGTGTGACGTGGATGTGTTGTTGGCGCGCCATAGCAATCACGGCGCATTTATTTCCGTCTTGCCAGGGGTGCTGTTTTGCTGTTTTTTTTTTCTGACACTCTTCTGCTCCTTTCGTGGTTGAGGTCACTTTACCTTTTGGGTTTCCGTGTCCTCACTTTGTCGCTGCGCCACGGTAGGTGTCGCCGTAGCTGCAACATACGGAGAGAGGAGGGGGTAGACGCCCCAACAATGTACACATCGGTGAGCAATCGCACAGACACACACACACACACCATACGCACCGTCAACACTGTTTGCGTCTCCGTCTAGTCTATTAGAATGGAATATGATGTACAGCCCCTGGTGAACGCGCTTAAAGGGGAATCGCGTTCTTTTGTTGTCGTTGAGGAGAGAAGAGGTGATATCGATGTATACTTGAATGCACGCCTCATAGAAAGGCACATGTGCTGTCCGCACGTGTGGCAGTGCCGCTGACAAGACGGGCGGGCTTCTGCGCAGTGCATATCACACACATGCACACCCGCCAAGGAAACTAATGAGCCCAACTTGGCGGGTGAGCCTTATCGAGTTTCTTCGTGGACTCCGAACAACGATATGAACGCGCAGCTGCGCCGATCAACACGCGGACGCGCAGGCGTCTTCATCAGCTTAAGTTCCCCCCTGGCGAGAACGTTGTTTTTCGCTGTAGGCACCTGTGCCGCTTTTGGTTGCTGCATCCTCGTGTCGAAGCCAAGCACCAACTCCGTGCACGCACGTTGCAATGCCTCTTTCCGTAGTCGCTGTTACCGCGCTTGTTCACTCGATGTTTTCGCTTTCTCTCCTCTTTATGTTTTCGTATCTGCTTTGGAGTTTGACCGTCTTACGGTGGCCTCGATTTCAGCCTTCTCTTGACTCTATTCGGTGACTAACACCGTTTGTTGTTTGCCTGTCCCATACAGCTGCGCATGTGAAACAGAAGTAACCTTTTTGGGCGTCTTGGGGGGTCGTGTGTTCTCCCCGCTGCCCTTGTCCGCCCCCGCTCAGGGGACTCTTGCATCCGTTAGTGGTGTGAAGAGGAGGGGCGATCCGATGGTGAACACCTCACGCCATGCAGAGCCGCGCGCGCACGTCCAGGCCTGGCAGGGATCTAGGCGGACTCTCTCCACGCACTGAGGCCTCCCTGTGACCCCTCCTCCTCCTTTGCTCAGGTGAAGGAAGGACAAGGGCTGTGGAGATTCACAAACGTGAAGTGGAGCTGCACCTGAGCGTAGCGGCGAGCTGCAGCAAACGAAGAAACAGAGAGAGGAAGGCAGGAACAGAGCAGCAGTGGTAGGGGTGTTCTCGACATGCTTCGGGCTCGTCGTCTTCCTCTGGGCTCAATCCCTGTTCCTTCTTGGCCACCGTCCACGGTCGTCCTCTTCATGCTCACTGTTTCCTCTCCTTCTCCCATCAATCGATTTCCTCATGGTGAAAACGTATCCTTTGGGGGTGGTGGTGGGCGGCGGCGGCGGTCGCAAGGAAGGGGAGAGCTCGTGAGCACTTGCTTCCTTTCCTGGTGCTGCTGTCTTCGAAGCTTGGCTGTTTTGCTTTTATCCTCCGACTAGGACCCCTTCACGACCAGACCACTTGTCTTTTCAGTCCCCTCCCCTCGCATTCATACACTCCTCCTCATTCCCGCCTTTTCATACCCGTACACCTACGGGCTGTAAAGATAACTGAGTCTCCACTGATTCCCTCGGCTGCCTGCTCCCCCTCCCTCCCCCCGCTTTGCCCATCGCACCCTTCATCGGTGAGGGCCTCTGTCGCCCACCTTTCCGTGTCGTTAGGACTCGTGCATTGCCTCTTTTTTGAACGGCGGTGCCCCCCTAAGTGCAAGTGCTCTGGGGCTCGATAGCTGGGCGTGCGTGTTTTAGCCACTGCCAGTGCAGCCGAGACAGCGAAATTTTCACTTCGTCCGTCTCTTGTGTCTTTTTCGCACTCCTCCCACGCCCCAGCATGGCGCTGCTGCCGTGACTGACTCGCCTTTTTTTTCGTTCTAATTATTATTTTATAGCTTTCGTGTTGCTCCCATTTCTTGTGCAGCATTTTTGCACCTTCACACCACTCCCTCCTCTTCGTGTCTTATCCGAGGGTCACTTGTCGTCGACGGTGCTGGTACTGCGGCACCTCGTCTCTCACCCGTCCTCCTTCTTGTTCCCTTTGTTTTGTTTTGCTTCATGCGTCCCTGTGTCCCTCGGTACGTATCATCAACATTTCCTGCAACGCCGCGCAACGCTTTCTGCCCTTGAAGCCGACAAGTGGGCTGCTATTTAGTTACCTGCCAGCACCGCGGCATCTTGGGGAGCTTCTCTCGCACCGAACCGGTACGATCGGTGAGGCAAGGGCGTGTTGTGTGTCGGTAGATCTCCATCGCACTCTTGTTATTCGCTACCTACATTGTGTCTATCACCAAAGCGCTGGATGTCAGCTCTTTTGCTGTCGTGTTCACTGCTTTTTCAGTCGCCCGTGGATACGGCAACGTTTTGTGAGTGTGCGTGAAGTGCTCAATCAGGAAGACAATTCTTGGTGCCCTCAGCCCCCCCCCCCGAACACGACACACACGCACCCACAAAGGCAGCTGTAGGAGCATGCACCGCACAGGGGGCCGGCAACTGGCTCTACGCAACGGTGCTGGCAAGGCTACCGCTGGCACGACATGGCTACGTGTTTTTGTTGCTGCCTTAATTACCCTCTCGACTGGGTCGGCAGTGCTGTACGTCGCTATCCTCGGCCTCGATGATGTTTATTCGGTGCGAAACAGCCAAAACATCTACTACGCGAATAGTTCGCTTACAGCATCAAATGACACGTCCTCGGCGACGCGGGACCCAGTCGAAGGCCAAACATTACTTTTTCCAGAACTACACGCCTCTATTGGCTTCCACACCGTGTGCGTCAGTCATAACTGCTTCGCGCGCTCTCATCTCAGTGGCATCTCGGCCCTCGTCGCGAATGCGGCCCAAGGATCCACGGGGCCCCCTCTACCCGAACGTCTGGCTATCGCGTACGAGGAGGCAACGTCCCAATACATCTTCGGCTTTGACATAGGCACGCCGTGCGGGACGCCACGGGCCAAGATACAGTCTCTTAGCAACTTGGGCGTGGCCGCGTCGGCGTTGTCACTTGTATTGGTGCTCGCTCTCTTCGCCATAAGCATGATTCTCTGCTGGCTGGTCGGCGACGCGACTGTCAACCACGAGCTCCATTGCGTAACCGCTAACACGGTGGACCTGCCGACACCGTATCTGCTGCACAAAATGAGCCGGCATCTACGGCTGAAAAAGACGCTTCTCTTGAGCGCCATCCTTAGCTTATTGGTCTTTACGATGGCTCTCTGCACGATGGGTGTCGCGGTCGGACTGAACGGGAGCACGTCAAAATGTGGACAGTCTGTCTGCGCTGCGTTTGAACGGGCCATGGAGAACTTCTATGCGCTGGCGGACTCCTTGAGCATGAACGTCTCCACACCGCGCGTCTACTCGTGCCGCTACGGCAGCACCTACCTCCTCATTATGGTGGCTTTCTCTCTCTCTGCTGTCAGCCTGATAATGAACGCGGCTATGCTCTTCGTCTACCATCGATCGCGATATCACGAAAAGGTGTCGGCGATATGCGAGCAGCTGCACCAGGTGACAGGCGTGCAGAGCCGCACAGATGACAAGAATGACGCCTGCTTGCAGGTGCGGCGAGAGTCAGCCTTGGAAGAGGTCTCCTCGATGAAAAATTCTATGGCGGCCGTTTCCCGTGATGGCTCCGACGTACTCCGCAGCGACGCCCCCTTCGCCGTCGGTGGACTGGCGCGGCGTTCTTCGTTTCTGAGTACGCCCGCGGATGTACAACGGGCTGCTCACAGCGTTGGTGGTCGCATCGAATTGTATCGGCGGCTCAAACAGTTCAAGGCGGTGGAGGAGCAGAGGCGTTGGTGCATTGAAATGGAAAGGGGTATTGAGTTTCAAGCATGTCTGGCACTCGGCGAAAAGCTGGGGAGCAACGAGGGGCTTTGCAGGCTTCACAAATTCATGCTTGACTGGTTTGTCTCTCCAATCCTCGATATGTGCGTCTCGGAAACGCGCTGCAGGCAGCAGCTAATGTGTGAGTACTACACCGGGGCTACTGCACTTCTCGCTAGCTTAACTGACGGTGCAACGGTTGACCCGTTAGGACCTGCTCAGCACCGAGGGGAGGGTGCCGTCCTACGGGAAAAGGTGAGGGCAGTGGCGCCACAACGCATGCGACAGTGGCAGGAAGTACAGGGGAAGATGTGCCCTACCTTTCAACGCACCACCTCGTGCATAGCTGCGGATCCTCGACTGATACGAAGTTTGTCCTCCCCGAGCAATTCAGAACGAATCATACACGCGGAGCTGAACGCCGATGGGTGGATTCGGAAGTTCGAGGAGCTCCTCACAGCCTACGTGGATGCAGCCTTCTTAGAACCTCTTGCGAGGCATACTCTCAAAGCGAATGTGCGGGATCAGGAGGCGAACATGAGCAGCTGCTTCTCCTATTCTAGCCAGTACAAGGTTCCCTTGCCCTACAGCAGCAGAGACAGCTTCGTTGCCGTCGGTGGTGTGCGGTCACACGTGCGTGCTGACAGCATATCAGCTACTGGCGCCGCTGAGGCGTTCGAGTCTCCGTTCAGACAGCAGAAGGTGCTGGCGGAAGGTTCCCGTGCATCGCTCAGCGATGTTCTGCAACGCCGAGAGGTGAGTGCACGCGCGGCCGCAGCATAGCACCAGTTCCTGTACCAAGGCCACACAAAGCCTTGAGGGGAAAGAAGGCTGCTCAACTGGTGAAGAACACCTCTTCTACTCCCATGAACACTATCCTTCCCCGCGCCTCTTCTGTCCCTTAGCCAAGATGTGGCATCAGCAGGTCGCCGCCGCTGCGGCCGACGCTGCCCATCTCGTCGACGGACAGTACGTTTTATCACAGCACCGACACGGTTTGGGGAGCTGCGGAGTCGCATAGCGCGTACCAAAGTGCTTCGGAGACAGAACCTCAGGAGGACAAACTCCATGGTCGCCAACAGCATCGCATCTGGACGAGTCTTGCCTCTGTATCCACCTTAGCATTAGAATGAAACCTGAACTCCTCCCATCCGACGGCAGCGGCGGCATCTGCAGTGAATGGCCTATGAGGTAAACGCAGGGACATGTAATCACTTGATGTAAGCCGCTGTTACACAGAAACAAGCGTTACCCAGTTTTCTCTCCTATTCCTGTGTCACCTCCCTTTTCCCTCTTTGTCTCCTCAGCTCCCATGCCGACGCACTCAAGTGAGTCATGTTCGTTCTCTTACCAAAAGAAAAAGCTCTTCGACTGCTCTTGCACCTCTGGGAATCTCCTCGTGTGTGGTCCCCCTCCCCTCTCTCCCTATCGCGCTCCTTCTCATCGTGTTGTTTCTGCTTATGGTGAATTGTGAGTGCTCTGCCCCCACCTCCACCCCGTTTGTTTCGTTTGCGCTTCATCGTTGTTCTCTGCTGTGTGGGTCCCCTCGGTGGTGGTGGTGGTGGTGTGTGTGTCAGCCTCTTTTGGCTGTCGTTCTGTTCTTCCTTTTCTGTTTCTGCCCTTGTTTCCCCCTTTTTCTTCTTTTCGCTGTATTAAGTGTAGCACAAAATGGCCGTCATTGTGTGTGCTGCTGCTGGTGCTGTTCAGGTCACTCTTTGAGGGGTTTCGACTTTCCACTCTCCATAATTTGTTGCCTGCTTCTCTCTATGCTGTGTCGGGGTCTCCCTCGTTTCCAGCGCACATGTGGGATACTAGTATTTTCCTTTATCTACAGACAGCTAGGAAAGCTGCTTGCCTCCCCGCCCTCGTTTCCCTTCGCTTCTGTGTGTGTGTGTATTGAGGCCAATGCGGTGTCAAGCAGTCCTGACTATTCGGCCCCGATTGCAGCGGGCTCCCGCTACATCTCTACATAAACAACTTTCTTCCTCTCGCTTGGTTCCGTTTTATTTGTTCCTTTTTTTTGGGTGGGTAGGTGGGGGATTTCGGTACTCATGAACTGTGTCACTAACATATTCGATATCTTCCACCCGCTACCTCCTCGCCGCTGCCTTGTATTTCCACTGGGCGTCCCTTGCTCCCTGCATCACGTTTGCCTTTTCCTGAAAGGGTGTCATCTGCAACTTTTCTCCCTCCCACGATCTCCTCGGCTTCCTTGTCGCCGTCGTTACTCCTCGTTGCGCATCACCTCCTTTTCTCTCGTTCTTTCCGTCTTGGCCTATTGTTTTTCAATGCATGGATATGTTCTGTTTTGCTCCCCAGCTCAGCTTCTTTCAGCGCTATACCCCCCCCCCCACCACCACCACCCCTCGTTCCCTCCTCCCTCTCTCGTTTCATGTGCCTGTGTGTGTGTGTGTGTGTATGTGTGTGCGACAGGGTTGTCTTGATGAAGTCTTTTAGGACTTAGCACCGGTGCTAGGATTGATCTTAATGATGATCCCGCATCCTGCTTTCCAGTGACACGGGCCAGCAAACGTGGGGAAGTTACCGGATCGAGTGGTCTCATGTTAACTGGGCGAGCAACTCTAAGGCAACCTCTAACCACCACAGTCTGGCCTCCGCCCATGCCGCTTCACTGAGGAGCTTCTGTACCTGCCGCTCCGCAAAGTAGCCTGACGCCAGCCGGGTACCACGGTAGGAGCCCTGTGTGTGGAACACGCCCGGTGGTTCGGCGCGTTAGATTGCAGAGCTATCAGCACTGCTCTGAAGAAGTTCAACGTAGACCCCCCTCCCTTACTCACTGGGTTATGAATTTCTCAGACGATCGTCGCACCTGTCGTCGCTTTTACTCAGAAAGAACTAAGGTGACAAAGCTCACATGCAGATCTCCACAGGGATCAGTCCGGGACTCTCTTCCCTTCATCCTCTCTGGCGGACTCACTGAATGGGGAGCTCAACACGATGCCACGGGCTGCACCGTGCCTTCTCCGCTGCTGGCCTCATACTCCGCACATTCTCCACAGCGACAAGGATTTCATGCAAGCGACAGTGCAACTTGCCCTCTGGGAGTGGAGCACTGGGCACCGGTGTATTTCGTGGAGCTCTGTGAGACTCCCAGAACGCAGTACACACACTCTGGTATGCGACACCGCCACCAGCTGAAACACTGCGCTGCGCGCACGCAGTTGGAAGAGGATCGATAGCCGCGCCTGCTTCGAGTGGACCTCCAGCTAATGTGCGGGATCGACCGACACGTTGCAGAAACGATCAGAGTAGCCGGGCCTCAACTAGCCAGGCTGAGGGACATCAGCTCGCACGCATGGGGCCCGCCGATGGATCTTCTCTGATCTTTCTACTTCGAACCGATCGAACCAGACACAACTTTGCAGTGCCGCCGTGTGATGGGCTATTGCTTGCAAACGCCGCAGGGGGAGGCACTTGAGCACTTTCACACCAAAGAAGCCGCCGTCAGAGTGGGTACCGCAACCAACACGGACGACCGAGTCCTCTTCAAAGAGGTCCACCTACTGTCCCTCGACGCCATACTGTTGCTGCGTCGCTTGCGACAGCATCTCTTCTTAGCCACACAAAGACGTTACTCTGTGCATGTGGCGTACACGCTGGATTACGAGTGCTGTCATAGCACTCTGTCAACTCTCCTGCGGGTATGCAGGCATAGGCCCCACTCAAAGCTCTCCACCTACACACATCCCTCATGCGGAGCAGTGGCTTGTACTTCCACCGGTCCATCGCGGAAGGACTCTTCAGACGAGGAAAAGCTAGCGCCATGCAGGTACCGACACTCCCATATTGAGAAACTCCCCTACTCACTGTGGGCCGATGGAGAGGCACGAGCTGTCCTCAAGTCAAGGGTGGCCGCGATTGGCTATAATAGGGATGCTCTCACGGGTGCAGCGCCAAGAGGCCGCCCCCCCTTTGCCTGCAGCTGTCGCACTGAGTGTGAAGCTGTAGCGCTAGGGTAGGAGCTACTGCAGAGACATCTGGATCACCTAGGGCGCATCAAAACACGCGCGGGTGCTGCGGCAATGGACTCTCTCTCTCTCCCTCTTCATAGTGCTCGACACGGACCCTGTAAGGGTGGACGGTGGCACAGTGTAGCGTATTGGGTCCCATGTACTGTCGTTACTAACCAGTCGCATGCACCTCTTAGTACCGCGTCTCCGTGGTTATTGTGAATCATAGCACGACGACAAAGCTGGCAAGCTTTCGAAGTCGACAAGATGAGAGGAGGCAAAGTTTAGGTGCGTGACTTACGGGTCCGACTACTGGTCTCATGCACCTAAATCCTCTCTCGCTTCTCCGCACGAGTGACACCACCGCTTCCGCCCTCGGGCAGGACCCTGTGCGTGGTCCTCTTTGAATCGAGGCGTGCAGTTTACCCAAGTCCATCGGGCGGCGATCACGTAGCCGGTATGCGAGGAATGGACGGGGAAGGAAGAGAGGAACCCGTACAGAGCATGGCCACATTTGACGGCAGGAATGACTCTTCCTAGACGGCCAGGGGAGTTAACCGTGGTGCAACAGAGAGACATGGAGTGAGCTGTGGTTGTGTGCGCGTATTGGTTGAGGTGCGCGTGGTCGAATGGACATGCTGTAGTGCAAATTGGCCTCCATGACCGTGTGGTCGTCTCTCGCGCGCGACGAGTCCCATGCATCAGTGCTCTGGAAGAAGAACAAAAAACAACAACGAGAGGCGCGTCACTGGCTGTTGTTTGACTTCGTCGCCTTCTCTCTTTTCGTTCCTTCTGAGGCCTTTCTCATGTACTCTCGCACCTCACGAGGGATGCGAAGAGGGGATCGCAACTTAACACATCGAGCGTACACCCACTCGTGCACGTCTGTCTCTTGGTGTGGGCAAGGAGGGAAGGTGAAGCACTCACGGTGCCATTGGGTGGAAAGGAGAGCAGGTGGCAGGGTAGAGAAGGGGTGGTTGGGGTACGGGAAAATACAAAGGACACGCGGCACGGTAAAGCGAATTGTCGTTGGGGCAGCTCTGTGTCGCCTCGTCCTGTCATCCAAACGACGAGGACACCAAACCCTTCAAGCGAACAAGGACGTGCAGGCGTACATAAACCACATGGACTCGTTGCTGAGGACTCTCTCTCCCTCTTCTCCTCCTCCTCACTCAGGAGTATTTTTGGTGTCTCACTTCGTTGAGAAGACAGAGTGTAGGTGACCTGCTGCGCATGTAACGTGCGAAAGATGTCTGCTCGCGTGTCGTCGTCGTTGTCTCCCATCGAGCACTTCTCTGTTCATGCGTCAAAGCGGAAGAGCAGGGGAAGTGGAATCTCCAGCATCTCTCTTGCGATGTACCACGTTCCCCACCGAATGGCGCATTCTGTACGAGTGCGGGTTATCTGCGGATTCGCTCTCCGTTGCTCATGAGTGGTGGGCCATGCCATTGCGTGTCTTTCTCCTGTACCACCTTCTCCTTTCTGATTCCTCTCCCTATGTTCTTCAACCGCACTGAAAAATTCGCTGTGCATTCTTTCTTGTGGCGCTGGCGCGGACGAGGGGGATGGGGCGGGCGAGGCAGGTGTATAGAGCCAGCTCTCACCGCTACACCAGTGACCGTCTCTGTCGTTCTCTCTCTCTCTCGATTGGGGTGCCTTCTTCCGCTGTAGGGTTACTGTGAACTTCCACCACCACCCCCTCCGGAAAAAAGAAAAGACAACGAGAAGCGTCACTATTGTAGTGTCTCTGGTGGATTACCCCCCCCCACACACACACACACATACACACACGTTTTTCTTTTCCATACCGTTTCTTTTGATTTGTACCGCTTCATCGAGGCTTCTTCTCTTTTGAGTTTCTCACTTATACACTCGCCGCGAAGGAGAAGCGGGACAACTGCTAGGATTTGAGTCTTGTATTTACCCTCCTTTCTCTCGTCTTGTCATCGAGCTGTTCTTGTGCCTGTGCACCGACTTGAAGGACCACGCGGGCATATAGAGAAATACATGCAGAGAGGTCCAGTGCTTTGGTAGTGCTCAGCAAAGAGAACATGATGTCTAAGAGTGTCGACGTGTTCAATCTGTCGCAGAATCGCCTGCGCGCTGCCTCGTTCCAGGATGAGGAGGAGCGGCAAAACGCCGAGTACGCAGAGCGGCACAATCTACAGGCGCTCTTCAGTGAGTTTGCCACACAGCTGCGCGAAAAGGATCCAAAGACAGAGCAAGAGGCGGAGCGTGTCCTGCTCGATCTTCTCTCACACCGCAAGGCAGAGCGGGACCGCGCTGCGCTTCGTCTGCACTTTGTTACCTGTTTTGAAGTCAACCTCGACAATGGCCGCAAGGTCTTGAAGCTAACCTCTGGGTCGGAGATATGCACACTGCACATTGTGCAAAAGACACGCTCTGTTGCCGTGGATGACACCTTCACGGTGTCGCTGGAGCAGGCGGAAGAACTGACAGAGATATTCTACGAGCTTGGCCGTTTCGTGGTGGAGTCTGCCAAGGGTGAGCTGACTGGGTTTATTAGCATCGATGACCGTGATGTGTACCTCCTCGCCGGCGGCAAGGACTGCTCCGATGTTGGTGACGAACTCTTCAACATGGCTTTTCTCATGAAGGCGTCATGCAAAGATTGAGGAGCGTATCAACGGTGGTAGGGACTGAAAACTGAGGGAGACAGACGATGGCTGAGGTGGTGGTGAGAGGGTGTCTATGACTGGAATAGGGCGGCATGAAGAAAAGCGGCCCACGTCGTCCCTGGGTTATACACATGTTGAGCTCGCGCATTTTGGATACTCAAGCGTATCCTCCCTACCCCCGATTGTGTCTGACGCGCGAGTGTGTGTGTGTGTGGGTGTGCGTTACTGCCTCCCTCTGCCAACCTGTAGTCTGTGGATGTTTCGCTTTCTTTCACTCACCCTCTTCCTACTTTTTTTTTATATATTACAGTTGATGAAATGAAAATTTTCTCTTTAGTTTTCCTTTCGCTTTAATTTGCTCTCGGTTTAGCTTCCACGCCAGTATAGGCGTACCGTGCCGCGTGTGAGTTCGTCGTTTGGCGTATTTCTGTGCGCGCTCCCCTCACGTGACCGATGCACCATCGCGTTCGTTTCAGCGTCGCCTCACCCCCCCCTCTCCCTTCCCATGCCTCTCCCTGCGCGTCCTTGCTTGCCTTTTGTCACGTACGGGTGTGTATATATATAGGGCTGTCTCGCTGGCCGAATGGGCGCAGTCGGAGGTGACAAGATCGGTGTAGAGCGCACGACATATGCTGATACTGTAGAGAGAGAGAGAGAAAGAGACAAGGGTTCATCACCATGCATACAACGAGAAGACAACCATTTTTTTTCTGTGTGGTTGCCCCTCTCTCTTTCCTGGTGAGGGTACTGTCGAAGATGTGCTGAGCATCTTGACACGCGCTGATGTTGCTGTCTGCTGGCGCACCAAAATGGCGCTCCTATCGCTGCAGTAACTCTTCCCTGAGAGGCGCTCCTTCATCTTCCCCTTCTCTTCTTGCTCTCTTCTTTGGCGGTGCCTCCTCCTCAACCTCATCACTTATTCTTTGCATCTTCCTCTTCCCACCACCGCCGGTACATGTGGCACGCCCATACGCGTATTTCTTCTCCTTCTCCCTATGCGACTCTACTGGCCCCGCCTTAAGACTGTGCTGAAGCCGCAGCAAGAGCAATGTCGACTTACGTCCCCAAGTCGTCCCGCGACAACGTGTATCGGTTCTTCTTCACGGAGGGCGTGATCGCGTGCAAGAAGGATCGCATGGGCACGTGGACGGGCACCCTCGGCGGTAGCACCTTCACGGTTCCGTGCATTCAGGTCATGCAGCTGATGCGCTCCCTGAAGAGCCGCAGCCTGATCAAGGAGCAGTACGCGTGGCGCCACTACTACTGGACCCTGAACGACGAGGGTATTGCCTACATGCGCAACTACCTGCATCTTGCTCCGTCGGTGATGCCGAACACGCAGAAGCCGAGCAGCGTGAACTTCGAGAAGGTGACAGAGGGCCGCGGCCGCGGTCGTGGCCGTGGTGGCCGTGGGCGCGGCGAGGGCCGCGGTCGCGGACGTGGTGAGGGCCGTGGTCGTGGCAGCCGTGGCCGTGGCTTCGGTGGCGAGCGCACAAACTACCGTGCCGCCGCCGCCGCGGCAATGGAGGGTGAGGCTGCTCCAGCAGCGGCTGCGGAGTAGGCCTACCTTGCTACTTTGCGCACGTACCTACGCTACGGCCTCGCCGGGTCAAGTCAAGGAAATGTCCTCTCGTCTTGCACGGTGAGTCGTGTTATTTCCTCTTGTTTTGTCGTTCTATAATTTTCATTAGTAAGTTTTTTCTTTCGAACGATCCTCTCTGCAGCAACTCGACGGACCCCATCGCTGTGGTACCCTCGATCGGACAGTTGAGCTTGGACGGGGGTACTGTGCAAGCGAAGTGTAAAACTCTACTTCTGCGCGCAATCGGTGGTGCCAAGGATGTGTTTCGCAAGGAGTACTTCCGACGCCCATACTTGCGCGACAGAGTGAGCTACCCTGCGGTCCGTTTGCACCCATTGCTCGCCACAGACGGGGATATTCTCACCCGCGTAAAGGTGGTTCTAGCTCACTTTTGCATCACTATGCCATCCTAGACGGTATCTCAAGGCGCTGGGAGTCGTCAGGTTACTAGGGAATGAGCACATCATCGCATGAAGTGCGTACTCGGAAGAACTGCGTCTCAATTCTTCTCCTCTCTCTTTCATCCTATTTTTCCGCCACCTCCCTCCTCACCCTTTCTCCGCTGCTGCTGTGACGGGGACTGTCCTCCACCGTTCTACAAAAACTTATACAACGCTCAACTGTCGCTCCTCTACTCCTCCCTCTTGATTACTACAAGTTTAGTTAAGTGGAAAATGTCGACTTACGTCCCCAAGTCGTCCCGCGACAACGTGTATCGGTTCTTCTTCACGGAGGGCGTGATCGCGTGCAAGAAGGATCGCATGGGCACGTGGACGGGCACCCTCGGCGGTAGCACCTTCACGGTTCCGTGCATTCAGGTCATGCAGCTGATGCGCTCCCTGAAGAGCCGCAGCCTGATCAAGGAGCAGTACGCGTGGCGCCACTACTACTGGACCCTGAACGACGAGGGTATTGCCTACATGCGCAACTACCTGCATCTTGCTCCGTCGGTGATGCCGAACACGCAGAAGCCGAGCAGCGTGAACTTCGAGAAGGTGACAGAGGGCCGCGGCCGCGGTCGTGGCCGTGGTGGCCGTGGGCGCGGCGAGGGCCGCGGTCGCGGACGTGGTGAGGGCCGTGGTCGTGGCAGCCGTGGCCGTGGCTTCGGTGGCGAGCGCACAAACTACCGTGCCGCCGCCGCCGCGGCAATGGAGGGTGAGGCTGCCCCAGCAGCGGCTGCGGAGTAAGTGACTGGTGCGCGACCGCACCAAGTGTCTGTGTGCGAAAAGACCGTCTTTCATTAACAACTTTGGGCATGTCATGTGGCTGTAGTGTCACTTTTCATGTCTCCTTTGTTTTGTTTGGTGCCGTGTAGCACCGCTCATTTCCATAGGCGCGAAGAAACCAACGTGATCGATGCAGACTTTTCAGTAGCCAAGCCGCCTGTGCATTGTCCAGGTGAAGGGAGGGCGGATTCGGGTGTGCACGAACACGTTGTGCAACTCAGTGTTGTTGAATCTGTGCTGTTTTCAAAGTGTGAGCGAAGCGGCGAGCAGGGCGCAGGAAAGAGGAAGCGAGGCTTGCAATGGCAAGGGGACTCTGTCCGCTGCGGACTTGTTGATGCACAGTGCCCGGCCTCATCTACTCCGCCTTCACTCTCCCCTTCAACGTCAATGAGGGGGATCTTTTGGGTTGCCTGCAGAGGCTTCTCTATACGAGGCGCTCTCCCGCCGTGCTTCCATGAAAACCTCCGCTGATTTGTCCTCTTATGTCTTTCTTTCCTCTTCTTTTTGTCTCCGGTGTGGCGTCTTGTTTGTGCTCCCGCCTGGCCGATTTTCTTTGTTTTTCCTTTCGGGGAGTGGTGGTGGCTCACTGTACTTTGCCTTTCCTCTTCACCTAGTCACCTCTCCTCCCTCACCACCATCATCACCTCGACGGCACGGTGTTTAAGTTTGACCTCTTTTCGTGTCGGCGTTCGACAGAGACCTCCTCGTCCCAGAGGTGATATCAAACGGCTTATCGGTTCACTCTGCGAGAGCACAGCAAGGGGCGCTCTCCTCACGTCCTCGCTGGCACTCAACACTGCCTCAAATTCAGCCGGGGAAGAGTGGTGCGGACACCATGCGTACAAGCGTCCGATGGTCAGAGACGGCAGAGGCGGTGAAGGATGTGCGTCCTCCCATCAACAGCCTCTGCTACAGCCCGTCTGGGGACTACGTAGTGGCGTCGTGCGGCGTGCGTGTCCTAGTGTACGCCGCCTCCACAGGCACCCTACTACACTCACTGAAGGGTCACCAGAACACAATCTACTGCGTAGACTACGCGGCTGATGGAAAGCACTTCGCCAGCGGCGGCGCTGATCGGACGGTCATTGTGTGGTCGAGCAAGGGTGTGGGCGTTGTGAAGTACCAACACAGGGAATCCATCCAAGCTCTAGCACACAATCCAATCTCTTCGCATCTGGCTTCAGTGTCCAGCATTGACTGGGGCCTGTGGTCGGCAGAGCAGCCCAAGGTCTCCAAATACCCGCTTCCCTCCAAAGGGCTCTGTGCAGCCTGGACACCCAACGGCAAAACACTCGCGATCGGGTTGCTGAGTGGCACTATCGTGCTCTTAGACAAGGGTGTCGACGAGAAGGCCCGAATTCAACGATCGGCACCTGTCTGGACTCTCGCTTTTACGCCGCTGCGAGAAAAAGGCGTCGACGTGCTCGCGGTTGGTTCATGGGACCAGCGACTGTCGTTTTACGGCCTCTCCGGCACACCTGTCGGGCGAGAGCGGGAGCTCGACTTTGACCCCTGCAGTTTGTCCTACTTCAATGACGGAGAGTACATCCTTCTCAGTGGCAGCAACCATAAGGTGACCCTTTTCACAAAGGATGGGAACCGGCTCATCGATGTGGCAGACGCGGACGACTGGATCTGGTCTGCGCACCAGCGGCCGCGGCAGAAACAGCTCTGCTGCGGCACCAACGACGGCACCATAAGCTGCATCGATATCGCCATCACCACTGTCCACGCCATCTATAATGACCAATACGTGTTCCGCAAGGATATGACGAACGTGGTCGTACACCAGCTATCGCTTGACCGCAACATGGTGATACCTTGTAACGAGTACATCCAGAAGGTCGCCACGTTTCGCAATCGACTCGCGGTGCAGCTGCAGGAGCGCATCATTGTATTCGAGCTGTTTTACGACGATGAACGCAACATGCGCTATCAGGACATCGCGCAGATTCGCCGTCGTCTCGAGTGTTCGCTGTTGTGTCTGACGACGAAGGCCATCATCGTGTCCAAGGAGAGGCGGATTACGATGTACGACTTTCAGGGCAACAAGCGGCGCGAGTGGTCGATGGAGAGCGCCGTGCAGTTTGTGAAGGTCGCGGGTGGAATGGAAGGGCGAGAGATTCTGCTTGTCGGGCTGATGGGCGGTCAAGTAATGAAGGTGTTTGTCGACAATCCTTTCCCCACACTCCTGCACAAGTGTAATGCACCAATCAAGAGCGCCGACTTCAGTAGCTCACGTAGTCGCCTCGCTGTCATTGACAGCACCAACACCCTCCATGTATTGGGGCTAGGCCAGAAGAACGAGCTGCTCTTTTCCGAGGATAACGTCACGGCGGTAGCGTTTAACATTGACGTGGAGGACATACTCGCCTTCACAACAGGTGACAATACGCTGCATATAAAGACGGGCTCTCTGCCAGCGTACCAGCAAGCGGTGCGCGGCCTCGTTGTGGGCTTCAAGGCCAACCATGTCTTTAATCTGCATTACTCCAACATGATGGTGATCGACGTGCCACACGCGCACGCGCTGTACAAGTACGTGGAGATGCGTAATCTCGACCGAGCCTACGACGTCGCCTGTCTTGGTGTGGCTGACTGCGACTGGAAAATGTTGGGACTGCATGCGATGAGCCACGCACGTCTTGACATCGCGCGCAAGGCCTTCACGCACATCCAGGACGTGAAGCTCGTCGAGTTGCTCAAGTTGCTGGAGCTGCGGTGCCGCCAATCGAGGGTCGAAGACGGCCTACCACCGACGGTAAACGGCGGCAGTGGTAGCGCTACCACCGCCGCTGTGGCAGCCACCACGGACAAGGGACTCGTGAGTTCCAAAGACGAGTCCGCGGCAGCGCGCGCGGCAGCAAAGGATACCATATTGTACGGCAACATCCTCGCCTTCCAAGGCAAGTACCACGACGCGGCACGGCAGTTCATGAAGGCCGGTAGCGAGCTGAAGGCGGTGGAGATGTACTGCGACCTTAAAATGTGGGATGATGCGCGGAAGATCTGTACTGACGAGAAGCTTCTCAAGGACCTAATTCGGCAGCAGGCGCGCTGGGCAGAGGACTCGCAGAACTTTGTTGAGGCCGCTTCACTTTACGAGAGCTGCGGAGACTACGCAAAAGCGATTGGCATGATGGGACAGGCAGGGCAGGTGGACAAGTTGATGAAAATGTGCCGCAGCCTTCCCAAGTCGGAGGTTACCCTCATCACGGAGTGCGGCAACTTCTTTCGCTTGCACAACGCCATCCCTTTTGCGATCGAGGCGTATGAGAAGGTGCAGGACCACCGAGCGCTTATTCAGGTCTACGTTGCCAGCGGCGACTGGCGCAATGCCTTCACCATTTTGGAGAAGGCGCCGTCCCTGGCGCGCGAGGTGTACGTCCCGTGGGCGAGTTGGCTGGCCGATAACGACAAATTCGACGAAGCCTTAGAGGCGTTCCGCGCGGCAAAGTGGCCCAAGGAGGCCATGCGGCTAATGGAAACGCTGGCGACAAACAGCGTGACGTGCCGCAAATTCCGTGACGCCGCCTTCTACTACGTTCACCTGGCTGAGGAGTACGGGCGATTTGATGACGACGAGACGCCGTCTGATGTGATGAAGGCGGCGCGAATCCGACGGAGCAACGAGTGCATTCGCCGAGCGGACATCTACTACGCCTTCTCAAGTGTGTATGCCCACACGACGCAGCCGCTGCCGTACAACGAGCTGAGCCTCTTCCACGCCGCCAAGTACCTCTTTGGCATGTGCGCGGAAGCCCCCATTCCGATGAACGTCGGCAAGACCGCCATTCTCTATACGCTCTCCCGCATCGCGAACCGACTGGAGATGGTGCGCACAGCACGCGCGGTCTTTGAGAAGCTGCAAGGCGTAATCCTTCCGGTGTCTATGATGGAGCAGGTGGACGTCGAGACGCTCATTGTGCGCAGCAAACCGGTAAAGGACCGCGAGGAGCTGCTAGATCGGTGCTTCCGGTGCAACCAGCTTATTACGCAGCTGCCAATGGCTGGAGATCGCTGTCCCACCTGCTTCCATCAGTGCGTCCGCTCCTTTGTCAACTTCGAATGTCTACCGCTGGTTGAGTTTGTTCTCGCTGACGACGTCACCGACGAGGAGGCAGAGCAGATCATCGTCTCCGGCGTTGGTCGGCGGAGGTCGGCGGACGACGAGCACAACAATAGCCAGAGCGACGCAGTGGATGCCAAGTCGTTACCCAAGGCGAAGGAGTGGCAGTCAGACAAGGGCGCGAACGTTATCAGCTTCGAGGATGAGAACATCGACTACGAGATTGATCAGCAGCTCGTCGCGATGGGCCGCTCCAAAGCGGCGGTGAACAAAGGCAACGACCCTTTCTTTACCCAGCTGCAGTACGTGCTGCGGCCCGGCCGCACCACCGCGGTGTACCAGCCATTTATTGCGTCAGCAGACATTTTGAAGGGCTTCCGCCGCGACGAGGTATTCATTGTGCGACCGAGGTACGGCACGCTCCCTGTGCCAAACCGCTACTACCGTCTGCTGCGCTCTGATATACAAGTGTGTCTGTGCAATGGCTGTCAGCACTTTTTCATTGCTGGCGATTACGAGGCGGAGTGTATGAAAGGCAACGGTTGCCCCCTCTGCCGGTACTCTCCCGGCAAGCAAGTGGGTCGCTCAATGAGGCAAATTCTGTTCGACATGGAGGCTGCCGCTACGGTAGCGACGACTACGAGTACAGCGGGTGCTCTCTGACATGAACGACGACCACCATCAAATGCACCCAATGTGCGTAGTAGGCGTCTGTGTTTTCCTCTGGTGAAGCGTTCTCACCGTTGCTGTGGAGTGTTTCTCTTTGAATTTGCCTCCCCCTCGGTTTGTGTGTGGTGTGCTTCGTGTCTCGGTATTGCGTCTCTTCACTTCGCTGGTTGTTTTCTTCCCTGCAACCCCCCCCCTCCCCAACACACACACACACTTCGCTGTAGAGATGGTCATTGGAGGAGAGTCGGGTGGGAAGCGCCTTCCTCCAATGTATGTGTAGAAGCCTTTGTATAGACCAGCCATGCCACTCCCGCGTTTTCCCTCATCGTGAGTGCATCAATCAACCACACGCGTCCTATTCGCTCTCTTTCCGCCCACTCTGAGGGCGCCTTGGTTGTATTTTGCACAAGAGCGTGTATAGCAAACTCAGCGAAAACCACTGGAAGGCCAACGTAGTACAGGCGTACGGCCACGATGCAGGAGGGAGGGAGACAGCCTAGTCTACGCCACTGCGGCTCGTGTGACTCTCCCTACGCGAGTCTCCACAAAGGCGACTTCAAATAATCTGATACCCCTCTCTCGCTCTTTCCTTCACGTACTGCGCTCTGGATGCTCGTGCATTTGTGCTCTGCCAAGTCAATTACTGTCTGTGGTAGAGTGGTCGCTGATTTGAGAAGGCCGTAAAGCCTGCTCGAAAGCACCCCAACACGTCAGGCAACAGTCAACCGCTCCAGCTCCCCCCTTTTCCCACAGCGTTTAAAGTGGAACTGCACCATGCATCACCTCGTCGAAACATCTTCTCGCCTTTTTGCCTCCCTCGATCCTTTGTGTCTTCTCTGGAACGACTTGGATCAGTACGCTCACCACCTCCCTCGCTTCCGCGCTGATATCCCCCACTCTCCATTGTCATCATAGGTGTCGAGGCCTGTCGGTGGTGGCGCACACATACAAGGAAGTACATCGCGTCTAACAGGCTCCTTTCGGGTAACCCAAAACGACGACATCGTCTGGAACTGTTGAGCTGACAGAGAGCACGTAACGTTGTGGCAGTGATTAGCCTTTTCGAGATGGTCCGAGGAGCAAATGCGTCGCAGCTGCGCCGCTGCTGCCTCGGCCTTCTTCTTGTTCTCTCCATTTTGCGCGTGTCAGCAGAGGCGGCGCATATCGAGAAAAGAGACTTCTTCCTGGAGGACAATGTCGGAGACCCCTGGTTGCCGCAGCTCGAACTACCCATCCCGCCTGACTTCACGTCTGGGCAACGCATCCTGAGCACCTCCGAGCAGTGGATGGTGCTCGCGCACGTCGGCGTTCCGTTGCACGTCGTGATGGACAACGAAAATGATCTTGAGCGTATTGTGGAAATTGTTAACTTTATGCGCACCACCCTCGCCGGTGTCTGCCCGCGCCACACGACAACGTACCGCATCATGTATTACTGGTTTCACTCAGAAGAGTTGAAGCTTCTCTATGGTGAGGAGCGCTGGGCAGCGCTGCAACGACTACAACGGCCAGCGGCTTGGTCCTTGGTGCTTAAGGACAACGCAGGTCCTGCTGTCCGGGCCGCAGAGCGCTTTATTGCCGAGCTGGAGGCCTTGGACCCACCAGGGCAAATTACGTTCGTTTTTCATCAGCAGAGGTCAGGGTTAACGAGATTACATGTCTCTCTTGCGGACCTCAGGGTACTGAGCCATTCCCTTCGCCTGACCCGCACTACTCAGTATCGATGGCAGCGACTGACAGTGGATACCACGGCACCGCTACTTCGCTTTCAAACACAGCGCTTGCTGCGTGCAAAGCTACAGTACCATGAGCACATTAAGGCCTTTGACGAGGCCGTCGCGGAGGCTCAGCGAGATCTGCACGCAAGTTTGGAAGAGCTTCGCAAAAGCGAGCAGGCCGCGTACGCAGAGCACATGTACTTCAAGCGGAATTACCAGCGCTTTTTTCTGGAGCGCCAATCGCGCCTCCGTGGAGAGAAAGAGGTAATGGATGGTGCCGGCGGGGTAGATGGGGGTGTGTCTATCGGTGACAACACCGGATCGCGGCGAAATGCAGGAGTGCGCATTCATCCCGCCGCGGGTTCTTCTTTCGTATCGTCGCTTGCTGATGCTCGGGTCGTGTCGTGCCGGAAGGTGTCCGCTGCGTGGGCCACGCTCCGCACAGCTGGCGTCCGTCACGAAGCAGAGACGCGTGTGGTGCAGCTGCGACGCCTCCATTCTCGGCACAGGTGCAAGGAGCCTCTGCCGGAGCTCCTAGTTGCCACCTCTGCTGCTCAGAAAGAAACGGGGCTGAGTGAGGTAGCAGCGCACGTATGGCGCGATGGTGTTGCGGAAATGGAGGCGCAGCGGCGCAAGTCGGGTCGGCCACCGACGTTTGCACAGGTGTTTGCTATTCTATACGCTGTATGGGAGGTGGAGAAGGCTGCCACGCAGGTGCCCCATCAGTCACAAGAGGCGCCACCTACAATCGAGATGGTGGCGTCGGACGAGGCCTTTGATGGCTCCGCCTTTGCCGCATTTGCGGAGGACCTGATGGAACGCGGTGATGCGCTGGCGGCTGCGCCCAACAGCCGCCTGCAACGTTGGATACGCGCGGAGATCCACTACACGTTGGCCGTTTTGCAGCTGGTTGGGCCGAAGACCTCACCCTCGAAGACGCACCCTGCCACGGCGTCCTCGATCGTGCGTGCTGTGGTGCACTTGCATGCATCACTGAGCGCCGGGTCTCACCACGCTGCTGGCGCTTTAGCGACGCTAAGAGAACACGGTATATATACCCGGCAGCAGAGCAAGGCGGCCATGATGCTGCTGCTGCGATCTATGGAACAAGCGCCTACGCACCTCTGGCGCGAGCTGCTGCTGCGCCGTTCCTCTCGTAGCTTTCCCGAAGCTGCGACGACAGCGTTACCGAAACCTGAGGCGTCGCGGCTTCTCCGCTTCGAGCACTTCTACGCCGTGGACCACACCTTCAGCGAGGTGGATGACCCCTTCATGACCCGCCAGAGCATCGCCACACTCGTCGCCATGACAAACGAGAACATCAACGTCGCCGACGAGGAGCCAGTTTTGGAGAATGTCTACCGTGAGGCCGAGGTCGGACGTGGTGACGGGGAATATGAAGGACGTTTAACCGCGCGACTTAATCGGCGGCTGCTTAAAGCGAACATACTGCTCTCCGGATTCAAGGGGGTGCAGCGAGACGCGCAAGAAGCGCAGTGCGAGCTCCTCATCATCTTGCGGCGCCTCGGCTACCTCTGCGATCTTGATCTTCGTCAATTCTTCACTTCCGGCGTATCCTCACGTGAGCCGAATTCGGCGCCTACTTCCTCAGTGTCGTTGCTGACCATCATCGGTGTTTCTCTGCCAGACTCCTGCGACGAACATGAGGCTGAGCTGCTTGACGCCATGAGTAGCCCCCGGTACACGCTTTTGCGTTGCCCGAGTGGGGCTCCTGTTTCCTCACGGCGATCGCGAGGCCACCTCGATGTGCCCAACTCGAAGGCGTTGTTTGAGCTGCTTCTGCAGACGCTGCTAGCCCTCAGCTATGCCCACCTCATCCACAAGCATCGGTACGATCTCAGCCACCTCTACGCTTCCCTTGCCCTGGAGTTGTCCCTGCGCGTGGCACGTGCGACGATGGCCCGTTGTGTCTCAGCGGCAAACATGAGTGACGTCTTACACGCGCACAACCACTGGAGCGGCATCAGTGAAGCAATGGCAAACTCGTTTATGGAGGCGGTGAACAAGGTGGCAGAGAGCGACAGCGAAGTCGCGTGGGCCGCCGAAGTATTATGGGAGGAGCTGCAAAGCATCGAAAATGCGACGTCGCAGAGGCGTCTTGACGGTCCAGCTTTGAGTGACGGAGTTCAGCGGGTGCTGCGTCGCTTTACCAGCGTGGTGGACTCTCCGTTTGTCTCCACTGAGTCCCTCCTACTCATAGGCACGAGTCGCTGGGCGGCTAGGGGTCCATTGTCGGGCACCGCCGCAGAGGTGGAGGCGTTTGAGCGCGACTTACCTGAATGGGCAATGGAGCCATTCGGTCTCCTGCATCGACTGCTGCAGAAGTATCCGACGAGCTCCAGTGCGGCAGAGACGCAAGAGGTAAGACACCCATCCCCCAGTGGTACAGTGCCGGGCTCTTCCACGAGCGTGCGTTTCAACACGACTGCTATGGACGTCCACGCCCTCTTTCTGGTCTTTTTAGCGGCGATGAAGCGATGGAAACGGGACTTACCACTTCTGCACACGTTAGACGCGACGTCCTATTCAACTCGACGCACCGACCCGTTTGTGCTGAGCTCCTTTCTCCTGCGAACACGCGACAGCGCAACTGGCGCACCGCTCATCTCCATCGAAAAACTACGCGCTGTCGCCTATGCCGCCTCCCCCTACTTTCTGGGTGACACGCCACACTTGCTGCCTCTCGTTGACGACACAGTCGACTCGTACGCAGCGCGGTTGCTGTGCTTCGCTGCCCGGCACATTCACTTCCTGGAACCATCCACTGAACTTCTCCGCAGTGGTCGCTACGGCGTCCGGAGTACCGACTCCCGCCGGACCGCCTCGACGGAGAGGATGAGGAGTGACCAATGGAGCAGCCTCCTGGATGACGGCCCACCACAGAAGTCACGCTTGCAGACCTTGCGCCGAGTGAAACAGCACACCGTCGAGAACGCAGACTTGCAACCGCTGCTCTATGCGGCGGACATACACGACTACATGAACCAGTCGCGTTGGACAAGCATTGCGACCGTGATGAACGCAGTGTACAATACAGCGCTCTATCCATTCACGACGACGGTGTCAGAGGAGCTGATTGCGGGGATGGAGACACAAATGCAACTCCTGACGCCGGAGGAGCGACGCGCAGAGTTGAGCAGTCGACTTCAAGCGAGTGCAGAAAAGGGGCACTCGCAGCAGACAGAGAAGAGGGCAGCAGGGACGGCGGTCTCTGCATTTGTGAGCGCCTTTGTGAAGGATGCCGCACTGCGCGAGCTCTTCATTGCCGGGCAGCTGCTTACCGTCGCGTTAGAGTCCGGTATGCCGGAGGGGTTTTCGCTTGTCTTCCTTGAAGTTACGGAACGCGGCAACCGATGTCTGCGCCCCATCGTGGCGCACTTGGCGGGGTCTGTGTTTGGCCGCGTGGCGCCGAGCGTGTGGACAGAGCTCCACCTCACCGCACAATGGCAACGCGAAAAGAAGCAGCTTGTGAGCAAGGGCCCGCTCTTTGCGCTCGACGCACGCACACCCTTTCGGTACGCGTCCGTTGAAGCTCGCCAGGAGCTGTTTGCGCGTGTGAGTCGATGGAATGCAGCGAGGGCACTGCAGGACGATGGCGACGAAGCCGATGTGTCGAGTGAGCGCCAGCTGCGTCGAGTCTCGCAGGCGCTTGATCAGCTACTGTGGTGTGCCGGCTTCCTGACGCGCTGTGTCCACCGGCATACCCATCATGTGTACCCGTATGCCTACGAAGGGTCTGTTTTTCCAGCAGCAGATCTGGAATGCGTTGCAGACATGAACCGTCTGTTAATGGCTCCGAGACCCCCGTCCGAGGCAGCGACATGGGTGACTGGGGATGCGGCGATGTGGACCTTGAGCGAGTGGCGACGCGCGCAGCAAAACAGTACAGCTCTTCTCCAGGACTTAAGTGAGCGACTAGCTTACCTCTACGAAATAGTTGATAGTGCGCCGGCGCGCCGTTTTCCCCTCTCCGCGGCGGACTTCCACCGCAACGCGACAGAAGAAGAGCACGCTGCGATGCTGGCGGAGCGCAACCGCGATTACACCTCCCTCTTTGCGCATGCGTCGACGCAGTTGGTGGAGCCGTGGAACCGACTCTCGTATGACTACAGCGAGCAATTCGTGGCATACGGGGAGGGCTTCTACTACAACCAGCGCTTGCACCGCGTTAGCGGGTACCGCTGGGGAGCGATGCTGCGCATGTGGTGGCTGCGAGTGCGCACCATGTGGCCCTGGTAGTCAAAATCAGCGAAAGTTGTGGTGAGAAAATAGGGTGGATCTGCGGCACATCTCTGCTCGACCTGTGTGGCTGTGGTGCATCGCTCCCCACCCTTGAAGAAACGCAAAACAACAGCAAACAAACGCCGTCATTTCACCACGGCTCTTTTCCCTATTGAGGCTTCTGACAGAGAGTAGTACAACGCGCGATGATGTGCGTGTCGACAAGCTTCACCGTTGTCTGGACTGACTGGAGGTCTGATACGCCAGCTGACCCCGCTGCCCAGATTCGCTCAGAGCAACGGAAAAACAACAAGAGGACGAGGACAGTCTTCTGCAACCTGTCTGCCTCCCGACCAATCACAACGGTGTTACTTATGTCTCTAGCGCTATCGCATCTCTCTCCCTCCTCTTTCTGTATCCTTCCTCCACCCTTGATGACTGAGGGACATCACTGTGTGGGGTAGCCAGGGCCCCGTACCCTCTCTCCCCCCTCCCTCTCCCTGCCAGTGCCGAGCCACCGCTGGTGGTGACTGGGTCAAGCACCCACGACGTGGGGGGTGGGGGCGGGGGTGGTTGGCGCAATGTAGCGCTACGCATATCGGCGGTGGGGTTGTGGATGGCGTTGTGTCGGAGCGACATGCGACAGTGAGCACCCTTGTACCCTCTGCGTGGTCGGCGGGGCGTGAACCTGACTCCAACGCATCCCACCCGTGTCCCTCACTGCCTACTGGTGTGGCGAGCCTGAGCGCTCCCGGAGAGGGAGGTGACTGGCGGCGCGTGTGTGTGTGTGGGGGCCGATCGAGCACGAGTCAGGAGGCGGCGCTCCGGCAACTGAGCCGGCGCGTTGCTGTAGTGCGTGTCTAGCGCTGCTTCGCACCCCGCGATCGGGCGGGCCCTGTGGCAGGCTGGTGAGCAGGATGGTTCTGCGCCGAGGTTCTGTGGCGGAGAGTGGATATTTTGTAAAAAGAGTCTCTCTGATGAGGCTCACCTGCATGCACTCAGGTGCGTGGACAGCCCCGCGAAACCCTCAACTCTTCACGCTTTTTTTTCCGCTCCCAGACGCCCTCTGGCGGAGTGTGCCCCTTGCGGCGGTCGTTTACTCGTCCATAGCGCGCAGTTCTCCTCACTTTTCCTCTTCCCCTCGCAGTTGTGGTGCGACCGTTTTTTTTTCTCTGCCGCGCAGAGGCGTATTCATTGTGCTTCTGTTGACCTTCGCTTTCTCAATGTCTCCCGCAGCGCTGTCGTGTTCCGAAGTGTATCCATGGCTGGATGGGCCTGTGGTTTTAGGAAAGCAACGCGGCCCTCCTTTTGATATCTTTTCGATGATTGCTGTTCGAGGGCGCGCGTGCCCTGGCTGTTTGAGTGCCGGCTGTAGACGAAAGTTCTCAGCCGCACTGCTTTGCATATGACGTATGACTCGAACTTGGAGACACGTACTACGTCATCTCCGTAATGAGCCACACACACACACACATAGGGTACAGTGGATAGCGTGATGGACGGCGCGAATCACTACCCCCAGCACTTAAAAAGCAGCTGAGACCAATTCCTCAAGGAGACGGACGTCGTCTCGGTTGTATTTCTCGAGTGAGCTGTGCACAGTCTCCCCTAAGCCTGGTGGCACGAGGCGAAGCAGCCTAGGATGGGCTCCTGAAGTTCTGCTGATTCGCAGGTCCCTCTGCCTGTGTGCCATTGCCCGCTTCATCTGCATCTCCTTCATATTTGCCTACCGTGCGCCTAGTGGTGTTTTGTTTCACTGCTGCTCTCCCTTGCCGTTCCCCCCCCCCCTGTGCGTGTGTGCGCGTGTGTGTACAGGCGGGATGTGACATAACGATCTCGCCTGTCTTTTTGTTTCTGCCCTTGTCTCCTTCTGCTCAATGTGTATCGTCGCCCTCCCCCCCCTCTCCCTTCATCCGTGTTTGTGTGCGTGATGAGGGCAGGAGGGTCGTTGTCTTTGGGTCTCTCTCTCTTCCTCCCTCGTTCCTTAGCCCTTAGCATGTGTGTGTGTTTTTTGTTCACCTACACCGCGATGTTTGTTTGTCCGTGTGTCTCTCCCTCTCTCTTCCACCACCGCTCCTTCTTCCCCTCAACTGTCGCCTACTGGGTCGGTCGTGAGGGCCTCTATGGTGTTATGGTGACCTTTTTAGGAGGCGGGTTTTCTTGAACTCTATTGCGTGGTGCATCAACCAAAAGCGAGGGGTGGTTAGAGGTGCTTCCCCCCTCCCCCTCCTTGAGGGGCGGGCCGAGAGGTCGTATTGGCGTTGAGGATGGCGCTCCTCCCACCGCCGCTGTGACCCCTTTCTCTTCCATATTCCATCCGGCACACCTCGGAGGCTTCTCTTTACAGCTCTTTCCCTTTACAGGTGTGGTGTCAGCGGTGTGCGGGTGCCGTCTGCTTTAGCTTTCGTGCTTCACTCAGGCGCCTCTTATGTGCGTCTCAGCTGACACTCACCTACCATACAAATCAGTATTGCTACCGCTTCTCGCAATCAAGACATCCCCTGGCTATGCGAGCATACTATCAAAAAAAAACCACAGTACTACTACTCATCGGCTTCACCTGATTCCTACTGATAACCCTCGCGCCACGATTTCTTCGCTTCTTCAGCATTCTTCTCTTCCACTCGAGTGCGAAGGCTTTCTCACCACCCTCTCGCTCGCCTTTCGATTTCTACTCTTCGTTAGTATTGCCGTTAGTCTCCTACAACGCACCACCGTTTTCCATTCTGTCTTTCGTTCGTTTGCGGACGTGGCCTTTTTCCACGTGGTACACCTAAAAGGACTCCGTTACAGAGAAGCGTATCACTATCAGTCAGATCTATACACACACGCACACACACACACACACACACAAGAACGCGCACTTGACCACGCAGGTAGTCTTCTGTTTAGTGCCACCGCACTCTTCATTCAAACCCGTCGCAAAGACATTGGAAGTGTGTTTAAGGGCTGAGGAAGAGTCAAGTGTCTTAGACATGAATTCCGGAGACTATACCCCGTACAGATGCTCATAATGCGGATACTGGTTTGGCTCGCTTGCGTGGCTGCCTTCGGGCTACTCTCTCTAGTTGCTGCTGACACGGTCTTCTCTCATGACACCCGATCACATACGGTGACCATCGAGCCTGGCGTGCTTCCAGAAGCGCAGAGTTTTGGGCGACTGCGACTTCGCACTGGGGAATGGATGTACAGCTTTAATCCTGGAGAAGAGGCCTCCTTTTTCAGCTCCGAAGACTCTGCGAGTCGGCAGTGGCTGGAGTGGAAGGCGGAACTGCGTCTTTTGCAAGAGTATCGACAGAGGCAGCATCTGGGCCGCTACTCTACCGGAGGTGAAAAGACTGACACCTCAGCCAATCAGGGGAACAGTGAAGGACGCGACCCAACAGCACTACCCATTGTAGATTACTTCGCTGATCGAAACGTGCGGCGACGCCACGCCGAGAGGCTGAGAAAGCAGTCGCTCTACAACCTCAGCGATTCGGAAGAGGCTGCTGATGCTCGTGTGTTGGTGGAAAACGAAATAGCGGCTATGTGGCATCTCGTCCAGTCGACTGGTAGAAGTAACGGCACGAATGATCAGGAGTTCCTGGGCCTCGTGGAACGGTACTTTTCTCACACGCTCACCAACAGAAGCGCAGCGGCACCATCCAGGTTTTTACCATCGCTCCCACGTGCACTCCTTCGCCTCCCCCTAGTGCTCGATGCCGAGGTGGTGCCCTTCATGGAGCGCGAGGTGGGCCATGTGCGCGATCTGTGGAAGCTCCGGCTCGCGGACGGGGTGGCACCAGCAGCATCGAGCGACGAGGTAGAGTCACAGCTACAGCTCCTCTCTACGACCATCGAGGATAGCAAGACGGTGGCCACCGCGGTGGCGACCCTGGTAGAGCCTTTGGCTGATGCAGCGCTCAGCTGGGTGGCGTCGTCGCTCACTGCGACACGCGAGGCGATTGTCATGAACGACGAGTCTACGGAGGCAAAGCGATCGGAGCTGAAACGGCTGCTTAAGCAGCAGTCTGTACTGCACAAGATGAGGCCAACGCTGGAGAAGCACAGCAAGGTGTACCAGGGTGTTGTGCGACGGGGGCAGCTTCCGAACACCGAGGCGACACTTTTCGCGCTTCAGCTGATAGCCAAGCAACGCTTTGGCGACAACGTGTCTGGGCTCGTCGAGGCGGTCCCCTCCCTTAGCGTTACGGCACCTCTTACTGGGTTACTGGAGCAAGAGTGGCGGGTGCACGTGCTAGCACCGTACGGTATATGTGTTCTTGCCACAGCCACCTTCATTTGGCTCTGTGAGGAGCTGAAGGAGCGGCTTCTCTCCCGAGTGCGAGCCCGTCGGCTTTGTCCAATGCCTCGCTCACCTTGCGGCATGACCACGTCGTTGTCGAACTGCGCGCGGCAGGCGTACATGCTCGTCTCGCTCCTCGAGCTCGTTGTACTGCCGCTTCTCCCGGTTATTGTGCTACTGATACACCTGCGCGGGGTGCGGTTTTGGATATGCAGTTTGATTGCCTTGATGCGCCCTTGCCAGCTCACAGTGTGCCTCGCGTCTGGCGCATTCTTGCTAGCCGCGAACTACCTCGTCGCCAGGGTGGTTCGGCGTGTCTTTCAGATCGTCAGCCCCTCTGTGTATCGCCGCCGTCTTGCCAAAAGTAAGTGAGCTGTTTGGATTTCACCCAACGTCAAGGACCGACTTGTGTGCTTCAGTTGTGCATATAGTTTGGGGCGCGCAGCATACCTTCTTCAAGGCGTGCAGGCAGAGGCAAGGAGTAGGTTCTTCGGCAGGACGGGCTCATTGAGAAGTGATAGCTTTTACTAGGCACACACACACACACACCCACACTTTTCAGGCATGCAGACGTGTGTGTGTGTGTGTGTGTGTGTGTGTGCCACGATTTGTCTGTCTGTCCTTCTCTATTCCGCCTCCGTACCCATGTTGGCGGCGAAACAAAGAGGGGCATTGCCGTCTTTTCTACATACTCTCTCTGTTGCATCCTTGTCAGCTTCTTCTGTTGTCCTTTAGTGCAGACGGGACGTCTCAGTAGTTTCTGCTCATAGCGGGGGTGGTAGTCGGTTACCCTCGTGCTCTCTCGCACCTTCCAACGCGCGGCGCGACGTAGTCTGCCTCAGCCTCTCTCGCTTCCTCTCTGTACTTTGCCCTCCCTCCCTCCCCCGCGCTCCCACCGCACAGCTTTGTTTTCCTCCCCCTCACTGCCGTGTTTTCTTCTCTTGCAGTATCCCTTGTGCTCGACGGCGCATCATCTTCCGTTCATATGTGGTCGTCAAAGGACTCTTGAATGCGTCCTCTGCGGCTTCGTACCGTTGGCTCTCTCCTCCCTTCGCACACCGCTTCTTTCTATCGTGATGCGGCATCGGCCACCTATCGTGCGTGGCGCAGCCTGAGCACAACGGCCCATAACAATCAAGAGAATGCGACGAAAAACTACACGGCGCCTCCACTGGAGCAGCAGCCCTCCGCATCACCACTAGCCAGCCCGGTAACCTCCCACTCAATGTTGTTTTCCAGGATTGACTCCGCAGTACTGTGCCCGCGACTCTCGCAGCGACAGATGCGGCAACGACAGCGCAAATGGGGTGCCTTGTGGCGATACCGATCAGAATACTGGTCGCCCCGCTCTGTGCCGACACCGCCGCAGGTAGCTTCAGCGATGATCACCGCCTCGCCGCGCACTTCTGTACGTGTGCCGCACTCCGGAGTCTCCCAAGATGGTCTCGCAAAGACGACGAAACGTGGCGCAGAGCAAGTCCCACATGTGATCAGTTCTTCTCCTTCACCCAGGCGGGATCGCACAACGGCTGAGGTGGAGTGTGAGACAGATGGTGGCACACGAGCAAGTCCGCGGGCAGACTCCACCGGTGCTGCAATTGTCGATTCTGCTACCCCTGGTAGCATGCGCAGCTCTGCGGTGGGTACGCACTCCATAGAGGACCCTCTGCTAACCTTTCTGGACACGCACGAGGAAGACGCGGCGTTGCTGCTCGCGATGTGGACGTCACTGCATCGCAGTTGTGTCTTTGGATCTGCTCTGTCGGAGTCGATAGTTCTTCAAGTGCGCTACTTCCTTCATTCCCTTCTTCGCTACCGTGCGGTGGGGGCGGCGGTGAACTTCTACTACCGACTCATGGGTATCGGGATGCAGCTGCATCAAAGCGATCTGCTGCTGCTGTTCTCGAGCTTGACGTACGATAGCCCTGGACCGACAGAAGAGAGGCAGCTGCGCAAGCCGGCCAAGACCGCAGTGATCGAAGACGACAAGAAAATTGGGACTCGGCGACGCAAGCAGCTCCACGGGCCTACTACACGAGTGCACCCAGCAGACAGTTCAGACCAAAGTCAGCATAACAAGGCCGGGAAGGGAAGCGGCGAGGCACTAGCATGTCAGATGGGCAGCATGGGCACCGTGGCAAGGAAGACAGGTGCGCCTGCGTTCTGTAAGGAGAGGCCTGCGGGTGTGAGTGCTGGTGCCACTGAGAGCACTGGGGACACAGCTTGGAATGCACATGTGGCTGGTGCGACCCACATTGCGGAGGGCAGCAACGTCGGCGTCTCCTGTGCCTCCCGTTGGGACCGCAGAAGAGCAGATAGCGAAGCACAGCCACCCAGCTCCATTGCACGCCGTGTGGCTTTTCACCAGCAGCCGGAGTGGATCAAGAGATGGATCCTTTACGAAGCCTCCATGGGGACACTGGAAGATCTGGACGGGGTGGAAGATGATGGACAGCCAAGCACACGATCGACGCGCAGCAGCGAAGACCCGTGTTGGAGTGCCAACAACAGGGTGCACATGGACACCGCAGCGCCGTCATGGCAACCGTTACAGAGGATAGAAATGGCAGCGATTCTGGAACACCTGCACCTCCTCACTCTCGGCGCCATGCAGCGAGACCATCGCAGCCCAACCGAACCAAACACAACGTTGCCGCGGCGACCCTTTCGATGCTCCTCGCGACGGCCACAGCCACGGTCTGTTGAGAGACTCTACTGGAAGGAGGCTCTAGAGCTAGTGCGAGGCGCCTACATATCTGCATCATGGCCCATAGGACTGAGCAAGGGTGATGGGAACTTGCCCTGTCAGGCGGCAGAAGGTCTGGCCCTTCCCACTGGCGTCGCTTTTGCTCTACAGTCGATGCTTCGTGAAGTGCAAAGTTGGAAGGGCGCACTTGCTCTTCTGAGGCTGACGTTGCGGGAGGCGAACCATCGAGGTGCGGGGACGGCCGGAGCGCTTTCTATGACACCTGACTGCTTTCTGCGTGGATCTATTCTGTTCATGGCTTTGGCTGCCCCTGCGCAGCCGTGGAAGACCCAGGTGTTGGTTGAAGAGTGGATGCATCGCGTGATGCTGCCTCGGCTGGCGCACGACGCGAGAGCGAAGGAAGAAGCCCCCTTTACGGCGACAGCCGCAACAGCAGCTCTTCACGCTCTGTGGCTGAGCCACCTCTGCAGCGTAAAGGCATCACGGCCGGACGAGTTTGTTGCGCTGAGTGAAGAGGCGGCAGACTACTTAACTTCTTCCTCCGCGCTGCGAGCGATTCGCGGCGACCTCACTCTCATGATGACAGAGGTGTGCTCGAGCACCGAACTGGCCCTTGATGCCTTGCGGCAGACAGTGCTGCAGGCTCTGCAGTACCACCGCGCCTCAGAGGTACTGGCCAAGTCCATTCGAACAGGCGCCTACAGGGTTGAGAATGCCAAAGGCATGCCCGAACTCAGCAGAGACCACGAGAGTAATCATGCCGTCGATGCGCTGACAAAGACAGCAGTGACATCGTCGGCAGCTCTCATGTGCGGAATGGGCTTCTCCCCCTCGAGTCAGACTGCAATTCAATCATCTCTCTCGCTGTCAACGCCTCTATTGAGCGACATGATGGATGTGTTTGCCCTGTGCTGTGCAGCTGTCAAGGAGACAGTCTGGCTGCGACTCACGACAGCCGCCTCGACAAACTATGCTGCGTCTCTGGTCGAGGTCCTGCAGTTTCTGGAGCGCAGTGTGCACGGTCCGGCAGGTCTCCTTAGTGTGTTCCAGCTCCTGTGTGGCTCACCAGTGTCGCGGCAGGCACACAACGACAAGGAGTCGCCGCTGGTGTCGACGGCATACACAACGTCGGGACCGGAGCGGGCATACATGTCGTGCCTTTTGGTCACCACTCTCTTGCAGCTCGTGCAGCTTCTCTGTGCACCACCGGATCCGAAGCAGCGCCGCTTCGGCTCCCAGGTATGGAACAGCGCGGTGCTGGTCCTCCTTGTGGAGTTCGCGGTGAAGGTGCTGGAGAGAGTTACGGCGGAGCATGTCCAACAGGCGCCGTGGCGGTGGGCAATTGAGGGGCGTCAGCAGGAGCTCGCGAATGCGACTGCGAGCACGATACGCCTTGTTGTGCGCCAGCTCGATATTAATTGCATGAACGAGAGGGTCATGTTTGGTGCCATGGCCGACCAGGATGTCGAACTCTGCGCTCTTCTTGTCCGAGTCTTCAACAAATCATCGGAGTTGATGGTGGCATCGCGTGCTAGTGATGTGTGGCGGATCTCATCTCCGTCGCCCGTGTGGCAAATTTTGACCTCCACATGCTCTCCCCGCACCCTACAAGGAATCCATCTGTGCCTCAGCAGCTCTAGCGCACTGGGGAAGCGAGTACGATATCGGCTTAGCCGCCGTGATGTGGATAACCTGGAACGCTGGATTCAGCCGCCGCGGTCGCGTCTGCGCACCTCCGCTCGCCTGCGCTGCGCCCGCGTTGCGGCGCTATCGTCGTCGACGCGTGTCGTGAAAGCGAGAGTCGGAACTGGTGTTGCTGTACTGGAGCGCGATGTGGGCATCGACTTTTCTCTTACTCGCAGCCTCCGCGACTCGTTGTACACGATCCTGAACAGCGAGCGCACGAAGGCTGATGTTGGGCAAGCGCTGCAGCGACTGGCGAGTACAATGTCGGGCTGTAATGCCTGCTGGCTACTATGCCATCTCGTGACGAAAGACATCGCTTTGGCCCGCGGCACGTGCACTGTGGAATTTTTTGCCACAACGCTGGATCGCATGGCGCAGGAGGTAGCGAAGTCCAGCGCTACGGCACCTGCAGTAACAAGGGTGTCGCTATTGCAGGGAAGTCGTTTGCGGCCGTCTCGTGAAACCTATGGTACCCAGACCGCCCCCAAGACGTATGGCCCACCCAATTTGTGGCTAAGGGCCCTCGACGTCTTCTGGAGCGCCGTCGATCACGCTGAACACGTGGAAGTGGCTGCGACACAGCACCCCAGCGCCTCCACTGTCAACGCCGCTGAGACAGCGCGCACGTGGAATTTAGTGAGTGTGGAGCCGCAGGAGCGCGCTGTACTTGCGCGCCTGCTGCTCCCACTTCTGCGCTTTAGCCGCGCCGTGAATCGGCCAGAGGTCGGCCGTCAGTGGCGTCGCACCTGGATCGCCATGTATGCACCACAAGAAAAGAAGAACCCGCAGTGGCGCCAACAGAACATCGAGGCGCTGTCGCTGCTAGGAGAAGCCGCAGCGCTGACTCGCTGCGTTGCGGAGTACCACGACTGCGGTAGCGAAGCATTGCTGTGCTCGGTGGCTCTTCAGCACAGCGACTGGCACTCTGCACTGGCGGCGATCTTTCAAACATACGGCGCTATCGAGGAGCGCCACGCGACGGGGACGACGTACTCATGGGACGTGGCCCGCACTATTTTGTCGCTGCTAACGAAGTCACCGATGAATCTCAGCAACACAGCAATGCGTGTGCGCACCGTTCAGGGCGAGATGTGGAATGTGGAGTGTAGTCTTGCAGTGGTGCGGTTGCTGCTACGGGGTCGCCGATGGCGCCTGGCGCTGACTCATGTTGACGAGGCACTGGAACTGCCAGACATGCAGCGAGTCAAAGCGCAAGTGCTCGTGGACCCTACCGGTCAGTTGCGGCAGGAGGCGTTCTCAACCTCGTCCACACAGACAATACTGACGCACTATACCCAGTTACTCACGGCAGCGTTGCAGGCGACAGCGATCGGTGGCGACAGTGAGCGCGCATCAGTGTACTACGATGCCTTCAAAGCACTACTGCGTTACGTCTTCGCTGAAACAGTTGACGTGGGTACTCTTCACGCAGCTGAAGATTGCTCGCAGAATAGCGATAGTGATGGGCTGGATGCTGCGCTGGACATGGCTACTTTGTCTGAAAGGGGCGCAGCTCACGCCTCTTGCGTGGAGGACCGAGTGCAGCAGACAGTACGAGAACTGGCGCCGCGTGCGCGCATTTTGTTCTTCCGAGCTATGACAAAGAGGATGCTCACGTCGCATGCTGGAAAATGATAACAAGACGACCCCATTCGTAAAGGAAGAAGAGGAAGGCATCAACTTAGCCACTCGTGGCGACGCTATTCAGCGCAAGATGTGCGTGAATGAGTTTCGTAACTCAACTCACTTATTGGTGACCTTCTCGCTTGTGTGTCACCGCGATTCATCCTTGATGACTGAGGGACATCACTGTGTGGGGTAGCCAGGGCCCCGTACCCACCCCCTCCTCCCCCCTCCCTCTCCCTGCCAGTGCCGAGCCACCGCTGGTGGTGACTGGGTCAAGCACCCACGACGTGGGGGGTGGGGGCGGGGGTGGTTGGCGCAATGTAGCGCTACGCATATCGGCGATGGGGTTGTGGATGGCGTTGTGTCGGAGCGACATGCGACAGTGAGCACCCTTGTACCCTCTACGTGGTGGGCGGGGCGTGAACCTGACTCGAACGCATCCCACCCGTGTCCCTCACTGCCTACTGGTGTGGCGAGCCTGAGCGCTCCCGGAGAGGGAGGTGACTGGCGGCGCGTGTGTGTGTGTGTGGGCCGATTGAGCACGAGTCAGGAGGCGGCGCTCCGGCAACTGAGCCGGCGCGTTGCTGTAGTGCGTACCTAGCGCAGCTCTGGGGTGTAGCATCTCGTGTGCGTACGTGCTGAAAGACCCACCGCAACCAAAACAAAAAGACAGAGAATGAACGAAGAGGCGAAGGACGTGTGTTGTTTTTCACAAGGAAAATCAAAAGAGACGTAGGCTCTTGTGCGGTTACCCTAACATGATAAGGAGAGTAGTCACGAGGATGTGATCTTCAAACTGTGGCGTCTACCCCCCCCCCCAACGCTCGCACTGTGACACTTCTTACATCCGGTGTATATACGACCGTATCGTATGCCTTCTGTGCCGTGCTGGTCTGATAAAAGAGAACTACGTGTTGTCGCGCCTTGACTTGCTGCATATGCCTCTTTGTTGCGCGTCTCAAGGAGCAGATGCTAACTGCCGTTGGTACCTTGTTCGACTCTCTGTCTCCCTCTTGTGTCGTATTCTGTCTACGCTCCTCTCCGCCTCGCTGTTGCGTCATTACAGCAACGGTAGAAACTCAGTTCACGTTGGTTTGTTTAACTTTTTTCCTTCCCATGACGCAGTGCCTCACATGGCAGGTTGTCGACCAGCGGCAGACGGGCGAGTGTCTTGACGCCGTAGACCTGGAGGCGCTGCGAGCTGTCATGCAGCGAATTGACAGCGATCACGGTGGGGCGCTGTTACACTCGGGCGAACGGACAGAGGCACAGGTGAGTGTGCTGCTCGATTTGTACGGTCACCTCGTTCTGTTTGCGAAGGCGTCGCAGTTTTCCCCATTCAAAACAAGTACGCTGCTCGGCATCGTGCATCAAGTGCACGAGACAAGCGTTGCGGACCGCCTTTCCCGCCTTCACTCATACGACCTCCTTCGAGAGCTCGTGGTTCGGCACAGCGTGCACCGTCCACCGTACTCGACAATGGTGTTCAGCGTCCGAGAAGTACAAGATATCGACACGTACATGATGAGCACCTACTATCGCCACTATAAAATGTACGTGTACTGCTTTGTGCCACGCGAGGTGGCGACCCTTCGGACAGTAATGCTGAACGACACCGTCGAGGTACCGCCTGTACAGCTCCCCCCACTCTCCGCTGCCATTAGAGAGGATGCGTGGAAGGAAAAGATGCAGGAAAGGGTGCGCACGCTTGAGGAGACCGAGATGGAGGAGCAGTGGATCGCCTCCGATGCGCTCTCGGAGGAGCAAAAGCGCTCCGGCACGCTTGATAGTCTCACATTGAAGGCCGGCATACGCGCACAGCTGGAGGAGATTCGCGATGCCGTGTCGAAGAAGTCGACAGACTGTCTAGACCTCATCGAGGAGAAACTCACCGCCCTTGAGGCCAAAGTGAATGAACTGCAGAGTGGCGGCAGTCGTGGTCGGCTGAGCTCCAAGGGGTCCTCAAAGAGGAAGTGACCCAATGGACGTGGGGCCACGGACATAACCAAACGGAGCGCAGAGGCGCTGAAAAAGGAGCGCCTCTGTTTGCTTATTCAGTTTTCGTTTTGGCACTGTAACGTTCTCCTCTCCTTTTACTTCGTGGCCCCCCACCACGTCTGACTCCATGTCCTCCGCCCCCCGCTCCCCCCGCTTCTTCAACGTTGACAGGCGCGCCACTGTGCCGGCAACAGCGGTACTACTGGGTTGATGTCCGCTGCCGCCTGTGTAGGAGTGTTGCTCCACATTGTGGACATCGCTGGCGGCTATGTAAACTAGCGAATTGCTTTGTTCTTTTTTGGGAGTGTTGTTGTTGTCCTTTGCTTGTCTGTGTGCGCGTCTGTGGGAGCTCGTAGGCACACGCGTGCGTTGGCATGGGTCTCGTTCGTTCTACGATGAGGCATAGGCAAGAAGAACCCAGTATTGGAGCCACGTAGGGTCAATGAGAATGTCGGTTTGGCCTCCTCTGCGCACAGGCTCCAGCTTGAAGATCGCTGCAGGCTCCTCCTGATAACTCGTGGTGGCCGCTCGCTCATGAGACCGTACACAGCTGTGCGTCTCCATCGTCCCATGCACTCCCCTATGTGAGAAGGTGGAGTGGGAGTCACGGCGTTTTTTTTCTCATGCGATGGAGTACTGCATAACTTCCCCGTTGCTGTCTTCTTCACTGTTCCTTGCTGGGTCTCTCCCCCCCCCCACTGCTCACTCGCCTCTCTCGCGCGCGCTGCGTTCATGATAAAGTGCACACGCTGTACAACTGCGGGAAGCCTCGCCTGACACGGGAAGAGAAGGAGGAGGAGAAGGGGCGTCAGGACTTGTATAGTTAGCGGCGTCTCTTTGTTGAGCAGCACTGCGTCTGTGTCGCTGCCAGGGGAGCGGTGGGGGACACATTGGGCTTGGTCACCCAGAGGAGGCGTTTTGGCACCCCCCCCCCCGCACACATACACATCTAACTGCTAGAGCTGCAACTTATCAGGAATCCTCCTTCCACGCTCAGGACTTGTGGTCTTCCGTTACCTCGAATCTCTAATTCCTCTCCGAGGAAAGACGTCCGCTTCACTGACACATCTGCGTAGACCCCAGTGCTGTCTGCTTCGCATTCTCGTCTCACTTCCTAGCTGCTTCTTGTTAGCTTGCTTGGCTTTCATTTGGCTTGTCGATGTAGCATGAGTTGTTGTAGTTTAAATAGGGCCCTTTCCCAGTGGCTGCCCTCGGGGGTGATTGCAGGCCATGTGCGGCGAACACCAGGAGGAGCAGGTAGCCCTCATCTGCCGCGACTGACCCATGTGACTTCCAGCAGCAGTGTTGCACTTCATGTTGCTGCTGCATCTATCGGCAGTAGCGGCAGTAGCATCATCAGGTCGTCCGGCAAAAAAGCCTCCGTGTACTATAACTTTGCCACTCCGGTGGATGTATTCCGTGATGGGGCGGATGGTGGAAGTGTCTGTCACCGCCGACAACGACGCGAGGCGCTGGGTCGAGAGGGAGGACCGCTGCTTGTGGCGCCGCGCACGCCAGATCCTGGTGACCCGCTTCAGCGCCTCAACATTTTTCGACGCGATTTTTCCGACTACAGCGTCAGCGCAAGGGGGAGTCAGAACATCATGGTCAGCGTCGACACCACCACTCGCCGGTTTCTCGATATGTTCTGCGACTTTGATGCCAAACGCTGCAAGCTGTGCAATGAAACCTTCACACAGTGGCATGTCCATACCAACGGCATCCCGCACGCTGGGAGGGAAGGCATGCTGCTGGAGCTTGTTCGCCCGTATTGCGGAACTCCCGAAGAACTAATAGAGATGTGGTGGCAGCGGCTGAACTCGTGCGCTGCGTTTCATCGGATTCCCGCTTTAAGCCACAACAACCCCCACGAGCGCAAACGACGTCTTCTGTACCTATTGAAGCTACTGAAAGACCGCGGCATCCTCGTGGAGACGTTCAACGTAAGTGACAGCCAGTCCATCAACTCGGCGCGCTCGTGGGAGTTTGAGCGACTGGAGTTCGTTGGGGACAATGTGGTCAAGTATATCCTGAACAGTGTCATTTCATGTACCTTTCCTCCTCACGAAGGAGGCGCGAAAGGAAAGCTAACGTGCTTCCAATTCGTGATGGACGGCAACGATGGTCTAGCACGCGGCTACGACCATCTCGACCTCCAACAGCTCGCCTCCAGCGTGAGGGTAGTGAGCAAATTTAAGAGTGACATTGTCGAGACCCTCTTCGCGGAGTTGCAGATGTACCTGTGGAGCACGCAGCACGATGTCGGCACCTCACCCCTGGTGTTTCCTTTTACGAGAGACATATACACGCTGCGGGCGCTGGTGCAACATGTTTTGTATGAGTTGGCCATTGAGCTCTTTCTTTACCACATTTCCTACATTAACGGCATGCTACAGCGTGTGATGCGAGAGAACCACCTGCAGTTTGTAAAAACAGATGCCGCGCTAAACCCCACGACTGGTGCAAACATCAGGAGTTGGGGCATGAAGGCGAGCCACGGTGACTGGACTGACAGGGGCGAAGACCATAGCCTTCCGCAAGGCTACGGGGCACCGGCGATGCCTGCCCCCACGGTGACTCTCATGAAGGTGCGCTCGCAGCGCGCCCACCGGCAGGGTTCCGATGCGGCGCTCTTCTTCGAGTCCACAAACTACGACAACTTCAAGCGCGTGGTTCCGATCGGCGGGCTTTTGCCGCGGGCTTTTGCGCGGGAAGAGTTGTCCGTGATCCCAAACTACATGCCGCACCTCCAGAGCGATGGCACGATGACGCTGAAGATGAGGAAGGCTGGGAATGCCGGCTGGTCGACCCTGTATGCCTCCGCAGCAGCGGTGGTTGAGAGGGGAGTCGTTGCCGACGGTCTCGGCATAAGTGCAACAATGAAACCGCGAGTCGACCGCGAGCCCGTTCGCTTGTCAGTTCCACGTCTCAAGGACGAAGAGCTTATCCCAGAGCTCATTTAAGCTCCTCACATGTGTTTTCTTTCCTTCTCCCTTCATTTTCTTTGGTCTTGTTCCCCCAAATTCTGCTGTGGTGGATTGCGAGAGGGCGAGCGGGTCAGTAGTTGCCAGAAGCACGAGGAATGCCTTTTAGTGCCGCGGCAGACCCACGAGTACGTGCACAGCTGTACGGAACAACAACGACGAAAAAAAAAGACTCGGGCTGGGGCAGTGGGTACCTCAGCTGGAGCAGAGGTGATTTTGCCCTGAAACGCGCGAGCGGGTGAAGCGCCTGGACCGCACTCGATAAATGGGGGCCACAGAAAACAAAGAGAGAAAGGGAGAGACGTGTTCCACAGCTACTCTCTCTATTGTAATGCAGCACTTCCCTCTTCCTCCTCCTCTCGCCCTTTGTCGAGCGCCTGCGCGTGCGCTTGTGGGTGTGCGCAGGAGAGGAAAGGGTAACAAGCGCTCTCGCCAGACGCCTATCCTGTGCTTTATTGTGTACCTTCCCCATCCCCCGACGTCGATTCTTGTCAAATGCCATGCCTGATCGCTTTTCTCCCTTTCATTGTGCGCGGTTGCACCTCCCGCAGCATAGAATATCAAGCAGGCACGCGCACTTCGCACGAGACAGTGACGCGCAATCGCCTCGGTCCTATCACCTTTTCGTTCCCGCTCACCATTATCAGACACACCACCCCCTCCCCTTCCCCCTCCCTCCCTCATTATCCTCCCCATACATGCGCACACCATACACGTCCACCCTCCCCACTCCGTACATACACCCGCACAGTCACCCTAGAGAACGCATCAGTAGCTGATTTCCTGCTTCGCAGTCAGTGGTGCTGCCCCCGGTGAAGGCTGGAAGAGGAACACATCTTCATTCACGTCACCGCAAGACTCACTGCCTCTTATACGCCTTCTCGCTCTTTCGCCTTCTCCATTCCGCAGACATACGCCTACACTGCCCACTCAGAGTTGTCGCTTCGTCGCTGGTATTTTTCACTGAAGCGCTCCTCTTTGTGTGTGTGTGTTTTTTTTTCTGTTGTTGTTGTACCTTTCGTAGCTAACGTGTGTCGTGTCAACTGGAAAGGGCGCCTGCATTCCTCATGATCACCGCTCGGTCACCTTATCAAGTGTATAAGGCGGCGGACGTTAAGGGAACCGTCACCGACTTCAACTCTCTGCCGCCTGAGGAGGTACTGCCGTACAAGATCACATCCTCGGAGGAGACATTGGTGGCGTCACTCTCTGTTGTCGAGCGAAGCGAGGAACAGCGAGGCAAGTACGCCGTCTCAGCCCTGCACGCCGCGAGGGTCTACGTCTCTGACCTCATCAGCTACATTCCCCTGTCCGCCCGCTCGCAGACGGCCAAGAGAGTCGAAATTAACACTGACGCGATTGTACGCACTGTCGTGCTGTTTGCCACCAACACAGAACTCCTTCAAAGTGTTAAAAACATCGTTCTTGCGAACGCCTCAGGGGCGCACATATCGCTGAAGGATCTCTCGGATCTAGAAGGCGTGCTGAACGCGATGGAAAAGGAGCACCGGCAGAAAGCGAAAGGCGCTGGGGAGAAGGTGGACATGCTGCGCAAGGTTGCGCCAGAGCCGATGATCGTCCCCTCCAGCCCAGCGACGTCGAAAGGTGCGACAGCGTTGGCCACAGGCGAGGACGGCGGTGGCGCCGCGCAGAATTCCACAGGGTCTTTGCGGCAGCGTCGCCGGCGCTCACAGTCTACCGACGGCCCTGCCGCCAACGCAGACTCACATGGAGATGCCGCGGCACTCAAGGTGGCGAAGATCGAGGTGGACGGAGACAATACTCCTCTCGCCGCTGTGTATGCGCCAACGCCATCTAGCGGGCTCAAGAGTCTGCGCACCGGCCGAGGCGGCGGTCTAGTGTGGGGCCGCCTCCGCAGCCTAACAAACAACGAAAAGAAGGTCGTCGCGATGCTGCACTCCACGATTCAGGTGCTGGGGCATATCTTCGCGACCAAGTTCAACGACCTCGTCCCCATCTTCGACACGCTTCAGAAGCAACTCAGAATGGCACAAGCCGTCATGGATGCCGAGCGCGCACAGTACGAAGCAAGGACGGACAAAAGAGCCTTAGAGCCGTTTCACGGGGTCACCCTGGATGCCGTGCAGCTTGCTCTAGAGCAGTCGAGCGACACATTCCGCAACGACGAGGAGTGCCGCTACGAGCTCGATGAGGACCTCTTGCACCCCATCGCCCACGCCTGCCTGAGTGTCATCAACCACATTGAGGGCTTCTTGACTGAGCCATTCAAGGGCCCGACGCCGGAGGAGTTGGCAAGGAAGCAGCTGCTGCGTGATGCCGCACGGACCAAGCGCGACGAGGCGAAGCGTCGGGTTCTTGAAAAGGCGGAAGCCAAGGCGGAGCTGGAGCGCAAAAAAGAGGAAGAGCGGCAGCTGATGCGGCGGCGACTTGGCGACGGCAGTGACGAGTACGAGGAAGACCTTCAAGAAGACACCACGCTCGTCACCCCGTCTACGTTAGGGTACGTGGCGTACGATGCGGGGCTACCGCTTGGCACTCCTGAACTCTTTGAAAAGGCGCTGTATATATGGGGCATGCTCGTCTCAGTGCCACGTGCGCTCAGTCTGTCACAGATGCGATTTACTACCTTCCTGAAAGGAATCGAGTGTGAGGACCAGGACGCGAATGGGCTGATGGAGGAGGTGACCAAGTGTCTGCTCAACGTTTCGATAGATAACCTGCGCTTCCGCTCTCCCGAGGCGCCGCGTATCATGACGCGCGGCAAGAACTGGTTCGATGCCCTTGTCGAGTTTGTCGGAGTGTCAAGTGGAAACAAAAAGAAGCGACGGCAGCAGCAACGCCGCGCCTCTAGTACCGAGGAGGATGAGGAAGAAAGCGACGAGAAGGATGACAGCGACGGCGAGAGCGATGTAGCCTCCTCGATATCGTCTTCGCCATCTTCCGCTGCGTCAAAAGGGAACGACGCCAACACGTCAGCTGAAGAGGGGGGCTCACGGCTCGAGGAGAACCCAGCAGCTGCCGGGGCGGAGGGAGGCGAAAGCGCCGCTGAGGCGGTTGCGGAAGAGGAGGTGGATACAGACCCGTTCTTGCTGGAGCTGAAGATAACAATGATGAAGGTAGCAGAGCTGCGTTCCTTGGCGTCTTGGGGAAACGTCGACGTTATTGATCGCCTTAATCTGCTTCAGTTCTGTGTGCTAGAGGCACTGAGCAGCGACGGCGTGCGCAGCGAAGCAGACCGTCTTGAGAAGGACCGCGAAGATGAAACGTTGAACGTTGAGAAGAAGCTAAAGGAGATTCGTGAGGAGGCGGAGAAGGAGTTAAAGGCGCTGTTGCGCACGTTGCCGCCAGTGACTACCACAACTGCCCGCAATGCGAAAAAAATGCCAAGGAGCAAGCGAAAGACCGAGTCAGTGAAGACGGAGGACGACCAAGGCTCCAGCAACGCCGAGGATGGCAAGCAGGACGGTGACGAGGCTGAGGGCTGTCAAGAAGCGAAGGCAAAGGCCGCAGGGGAGGGGGCGGAGAGGACTTTTGAGGCCGAGCGGGAAGCTATCCTCAAGGGTGTCGATCGCAAGCGCGAGGAGATCTATGCGCGATTGCTCAGCTTGCAGGATGGCAATGACCACGGCGCCATTATCGAGCCGCTTGGCATGGACCGCTATCGGCGCCTTTATTGGCGTTTTCCAATGGAGCGGGAAGTTTACGTGCAAAGCGTACCCCATCTCACGGCCGCCGCATTCCCTGTCCTGACCGAGCCACCGGAACTCAAGCAGCGCCGTGCCCCCTCGCGGCCACTTCTCCTGGATGAGGAGGAGAGATCATTGCAGGGCCGGCGACGGCGTGATGACCGAGGTTCAACCGCGGCGAGCGATCCGACTGACGTCAATGACGACAAGAGTGCAGTTCAGACTATGTGGGGTTTTATTCCCTGCAACTACCTCGGGACCTTTCTGCAGACTCTGGACCGTCGCGGGGAGCGGGAGGCCCCGTTGCGGCACGCACTAGAGATGGTGGAGCCGTACCTGACAACTTTGGAAGAGCCACGAGAAGTGCGTGAGACACGGGCACGCGCGCACATGTTTGGCTACTTGAACCGCCTGAAGACCGACTTCACGTACTGAGCTGACGGCCAGCCCTGACTTCTTTCAACTCCCGCTAGGAGCTTTCGCTTTCTGGGGTGGGAGAAACGGCACTCGGTCTTTGAGGACAATGTTTAGAAGGTTTAATTGATGCTCTCCGCCTTCAGTATCCACATTGAGACACCCATTCACCACACAGAGAGAGAGAGACGTTTCTTTGTACGTGTGGGTGGGTGGTGAATCCTTTCGCTTCTAACACACGCATAGGCCGACTACCAATCTTGATGGACCCCCTGCTTGGCCCAACTGGTGAAAGTGGCTGAACTTCCGTTTCCGTCTAGCGCTCTGTTTGTTACCACTCAACACTCAGCGCTTTCTGCACCCAGCCCCGCTATGTCTCTTTTCTGCCTCACTCGAGAAACTCAGCCATACCCCTGTCATCCCCATTCGCGTCTCTTCACTTTTTCTTCTGCGCCTCCCTCCCCTCTACTCCTTCCTCATTCCGTCCTTCCTTCCTGGGGCATCACTGTTTACTCTCACCATCACTCTTTCCAGCTCTACTCTTTGTGTCTCGTAGTCGCCATGCGTACGATCGAGTGCGAGTTCTCCCACTTCGCGGTGCACCCCGGCCACGGCCGCCGGTACGTGCCCTTCGCGTTCCTGTCCACGAAGCCGGTGCTGACCTTCTCGCGCCCGAAGTGCTTCGCGCTGTACATGCGCAAGAAGAACCCGAGGTTTATTCCGTGGACGCGCACGTACCGCCGCATCCACCGCAAGACGACGACGGACCGCGTGAACCGCCGCCGCGCTGCTCGCGCGGTGAGGGTGCAGCGTGCGATCGTTGGTGCCGACCTGTCCTACATCCAGGAGGTGCGCGCGACACGCAAGGAGGACCGCTCCGCCAAGGCCAAGGCCGTCCGCGCGGAGGTCGCCGAGCGCAAGGCCGCCAAGAAGTGAAGCCCAACTGCTTCATGTCTCTTGGGCGTATCTGGTAAGGGAGACTGGCTGATGTGAGCAGGCGGCTGCGGACTTTGCGACAAACTGCAGCTGTCCAAGTGTTTATTTATTTATTTTGTCTTGTATGCGCGATGCCGGTAAGGGCGAACAACAAGAACGAGACAAGAAACGTGTGCCTCTGGCCCGTGCACCGCGGATGTGGCTGGTGTGACGTTGCGCGTCGCGTTGATCCCGATGTTCTCCTTTTCCATTATGGACTGCGCACAGCGACGCACGTTCTCTGCGTTGCAGCTTTGTTGGGGATTATCGTGTGTTGGTGGGGCGCATCTCTGCCATCGTGGACAGTGCCCCCCTCTCTCCCTGCATGTCTGCAACGCCCGCCACCACCTTCTTCTGGTGCGCTCCTTCTTTTCTTCGTCTCCCCCTTACCGACAGCCCAACCCCCCACTCTCCTTTGCACGTTTGTGGTGGTCGTCCTCTCTCACTGCAGTGCTGTATTTGTGTCACCTGGCGCTGCTGCTGCTGGTGCATGAAGAAGGTGAAAGCTGCATTACGGTGTCAGCGTATTTTTCTCTCTGTAGTTAATGTATCGAAGGCGTGCTTCATGCTGCACCTTGGCTTGATCTTTAACCCAGAACTCTGCCCAGGCATCATCACCTCTGCCGTCCATAGGAGTGTGAAATATTCGCGGATGAGATGCCGCTGACGTCTACAATGGCCACGGAACACGGGGGTCGCCGCATTTATCACGTAGGCAATGCTGTACTATCAGTTGTTGTGTTTCTGATTACCGTAGTGCTTTCGATGATTGTGCTTGACCCACAGTTCAGCAGCTATTTACTCTCTGCGCGGTATCGCACACCTCCGATAGGTTTCACAGAGAGGGAGCTTCTCGAAGGTTTTACTCCCGTTGTAGTTGATGCGGAGAAACACACTGTACTGGTCGTGCCCGTGGCAGGCGTGCAGAGCGCGAGGTACGTGTCCAGGGCCCTCGGCGCTTTTTTCTCAGTCGATCTCCCTTTTGCCAGTGGCTCCGGCGCCATGGTAAATAATGGGAAGGAGACGGAGATGCCTTCGCGGCTGGTGATTGCATTAGCAGACGTCTTCAGCGCCGTGCTTCTGCGCGACGGAGTTGACAACGCTACGCAGTCGCATGACACAACCAGTCAGAGGGGCGGGACTGTCCCTTTCTCAACACGACGACGTTCTGTGCTACACCTCTGCAGCGCCCTGTCATGCGTGACACCGTATGTCGCCCAGCAGTGGTCTGACCGAATCGCGACGGCATCGCTGAGGACTCATCGAACCGCCTACCGCGCTACGACCTTCGGCTCACGCACACGTCCTATAACCAACTTTGCTCTTGTATTTGGTGAGGCGAGTGAGTCACTGGCTGCAATGCGGGAACTGGCGGAGCACCGTGTATTGACTCCCCAGTTTCCGCCCACCCGCTTGAAACACAGGCCAGCCATGCCGCTTGTCGGGCGTCTGGACTATGCTGATCTGCAGGCCTTGTGCAGTTCATGCAAACAGTGCAGCTACCGGTCCTCCGTGAAGCACGCTCAACTGGCCACGGTCCTAAAAACGCAGGCGGAGCAGCTGCCTACCGAGGATTCCAGAAGACGCTTGTTCAAGGAGTGGGTGCGGCATAATGACTCTTACTCGGGCACCTCCACATGGGGTACCGTGGAGGTGGTTCCCTTTGCCTTCGTTGTTTTTGAGGACTCGTACACACTGCACGACTTTTCGCCGGACTTGGTACACGTGGACGTGGGCAGCGGTGACAGCGTGGCAGCCCTTGCGTACCTCAAAGCTCTTGTCTCGGCTACTGGAGTACCAGAGCCTCTGCAGCCGAGAAACCTGCTTGTGTCGCTTTTTGCTTCAGAGTGGGTAAACGACATTGTTGACACGCTGCTACAGCTACAAGTAGGGCAGCACTACCATGCGATACCACTGCACAACTCGTGCATCGGACTGGAGATGTTTGACCCTCGTGAAGAGTGGAGTGTGGCACACTTGCGGTCATGGTGGAACAAAAGCTCGCTGGTGGGCACATATGTTAGCCCCTTTCTCGAGCAGAGTCGTGCTACACAGACACCGTTGTGCACCGTCTTGCTGTCACTGCAAGTGCACACGCTTGACAAACTCCTGCAGATGACATCGAAAGTAGTTCGCTCGTACCCACCTGCCGCCTCACCGGTGGAGCGCTTTTTCTACTACTCCGCGGGTCTGTCACCTGCGGACGAAGAGCCCCTCACGGCGCCGCCGCATGATGCGACGGACGCCAAGACGTCCACCGTCGCCAGCGCATCCAGTGGCGTAGGTGAGGTAATTGGCTTTGTTGCGCAGAACATTTACTTTTTGATCCCGGTTGGCATTGGCTTTGCTCTGACGCAGAACCTCTGTCGTCGTCGTCGGGTGTGCGGATGAAGCTCTTACTGATCGGCTTGAGAGTGAGCGAGATCGGAGGCGGTGGGAGGAAGAAGGGAGGCCGAGGCGAGCTGAATGTGTCGGTGAAGACGGAAACGCCGGTCATCTGGCAGGATGTTTTAGGGTAATCGCAATCCTAACAAGAAGGGGGGATGCCTTAGTACGCTAATACGCGCTACTGCTGCCCCCCTCCCCTTCCTTCCCTTCCCCAGACTTCTCTCTTCCCTTTCTGGAATCCCAACAGCAGCAGCAACGGCGGCGACACTAGAACGACTGTAGCCCAACGAAAAACAAAACAAAGCGGCCAGTTCTCCCTCTATCCTCCGCCCGACTGTCACCCTAGTTGCTATTGCGCAAGCTGACGGCAGCGATCCGCTATTCCCCTTGCAAACGATATCGAGGGTGTCTGAAATACCCGCGGGGAAGATTCTGCCCCCCGAAGCGAATCGCCTTCTCTTGCCTTGCGGCTTAGTCATGAAGAAACCGCTGGCCAAAAAAGGGAAAGAGAACTGCATTGAAGGCTTAGAACCCCAGTGCGTCGGTCGCCTCCTATAGTGAGAACGCCACGGAAGAAGTCTTCCTCTACAGACCTCTTCTCACGCTATCTCTCAGAGTATGGAGAGGAGCAGACTCTGAGTGCAGTGGTGTGTACGCGATGTGGGACGTGCCATTGTGGTCTGCTCTGTCAAGGACCTCTACGACCTCGAGCAGCTACTAGTAAATGGCTCATCCACTCTCCCACATGACCACTGCTGCGTCGTTCCTCATCTCTCGTTTTCTAGCTTGTGAGTATCCTTATTCACATTGTCTCTTTTCCTCCCTCATGCCAGCTTGCGAAACGCTCTATTCTCCTCTCCCTTTCCCCTTTGTTGCTCCTTCTGCTGCGTACTGGAACACCGTGCATACACGCACATGCACAGACACTGCCTCTGGTGCTGGCGCCAAGAAGCAACCGCATACGGCTGTGGTACTGACTCCTCCCACCCTTCCGTGGTTCACTGTTTTTTTTTTTTCGCTTACTACTTCGGTTGTGACATTTTCCTCCCTCTCCCCATTCTCACACGAATCACCTCCCCTGCTGCAGCGGCTACTACCGGGAGTGAGAGAAGGCCGAGGGTACAGGAGGGCTGCCATTTTTGTGTATGTTTCGCTATAGCATTGACAGCATCATTTTCCCCTACGCACCTTGTGAGTCTCCGCTGGGTCTTGTAGGCTTTGTTTTCACAGTTTTTGGGGGAGAGGAGCGCCATTTTGTTCGATGTTTTGACCATTAAACAAGGTGAGGTAGCCCTCTAGCACTCGAAGGCACGCACGCACGCCCCCCCCCTTCACACAGACATACGCATAGACATACAGCAGCACCAGCAGAAGATTCTCTCTGATGCCTTTCCTGCGCACGTTTACGGTGTTCTGCATCATCGCCGGCGTACTGCTGCAGAACTGCGCGGCTCTGACACCCTCGCGAGCAGTGCGGCCGTTTGAAACAAAGTTCAGTTCTCTGAGTGAGGCATGCCGCGGTGTTCTCGAGACGGAGTGCCCACCGGACAGGTTGGGTCGCGCGGACTGCTTGATGGCGCGCACAGAGGGCAACGAGAATCATGAGTGCAAACTGTGGCTCTCCTGGCGAGCGACTTGCTTTGCTTACGCGATGGTGAAACTCATACCTCAAGGCAAGTGCAACTTTACATCAGATCAGATGACGTCAGAACTGGTCTTGCAATGTCTCCGCGTTACTGACGCGAAGGAACTGCCGACTGCTTGCTCCGCTTCCCCCTACTTCAAGTCGATCATGCTCCATGCCCCGCGACGCATGGACAGCGACGGTACGGCGGATCTGTAGAGATGCAAAAAAAAAAAAAAGATCGTCTGTTACATGAGGTTGGTAACGTATCCTTCGGGGTAATTCTTCTCACTTTCTGCAGTAATGACTTACTCTCTTCCTTGCTACCCTCTTTATGTTCTGACGCGTGTGAGTTGTTTTGTGGATGTTACTCTCCGGCTGCTGCGAAATCGCACTGGGACTCTTCAGCTGTGGGATATGCGTCTACCCCATACCGTTTTTTTTTTTTCAGCACCCCCATCGCCTTTCTAAGGTGCCACCTACGATGGTGGTGCGTGCCACTTTTTTTCTTGGGGGGGAGGGGGAGGGGGAGAGGCCTTCATTTTGTTACGATCGTGTTGCGTGCAGAGAAAGTGCCTCGCAGGGTCTTTGTCTGCCTTTCCTCTTCGCTTGGTCTTTCGGTTCGGCCAATCAACTGTATGCAGTACAACGTGCCTTCACGCCAATCGCGTTAAGGAGAAAGAGTGTGCCTCCCCTCCACCCCCACACACACAAAAAGCAGCGCAGAGAAAGAGCATTGACGTGTTCTTACTGGAGTAATGCATCTCCCGTCACTACCGTCAGGGCACGCAAAAGAAGAGAAGAACTTTCCCCCAAGAAGTGCCGTTCTGTGGTTCTGTGCAACGCCCTGCTCGACCTCACTAGCAATGGAATTCCCAATGCATCTATGCTGCCGTAGTGGTGATCATTGCGCCTGATGATGCCCGTGTGTGACTCTCCCACATCGACTTTCCTTCTTGTTCTCTCTCTCTCTCTCTCGGGTTTGCGGTGTCGTCTTCGTGGTGCACTTGCGATGCCTTCCCTCAACTCTACGTTGCCCATTCGCTTTCTTTTCATCGCTCTCGACATACGCTGTCGTCACCGTGCTTGATTCGTGCTTTTGTTTTTGCTTTGCGGTTGTTCTCGGCGCCTCGTAGTCGCCATGCGTACGATCGAGTGCGAGTTCTCCCACTTCGCGGTGCACCCCGGCCACGGCCGCCGGTACGTGCCCTTCGCGTTCCTGTCCACGAAGCCGGTGCTGACCTTCTCGCGCCCGAAGTGCTTCGCGCTGTACATGCGCAAGAAGAACCCGAGGTTTATTCCGTGGACGCGCACGTACCGCCGCATCCACCGCAAGACGACGACGGACCGCGTGAACCGCCGCCGCGCTGCTCGCGCGGTGAGGGTGCAGCGTGCGATCGTTGGTGCCGACCTGTCCTACATCCAGGAGGTGCGCGCGACACGCAAGGAGGACCGCTCCGCCAAGGCCAAGGCCGTCCGCGCGGAGGTCGCCGAGCGCAAGGCCGCCAAGAAGTGAAGCCCAACTGCCTTGTCTTGCAGTTACGTACAGTATGTCTTTTTGATTTTGTTTGTCTCCTCTTGGCTGCATGATTTCATTTAAAAGGAAAAGACACCTATGCACCGCATGGCCTACTTTGACGCCTAGTTCGAAGGATGTTGCTTCCGCGTCGCAACTGCAGGAGCGTAGCACCTTTGGGAGTTGTGTTGGGGCACGCTCAAGTCGGGGATGGAGAACGGCATTGATGCTACCTAGTCGGTATCCGGGAGTACATCTTTGTGCCTCTCGCCTCTGCTCTGCATGCGTGTGCCTTGATGTAGGTGTTTCTAGAGCTGTGCAGTGCCACTATGTGACGCTCTCTTCTTCTCTGACTCTTCCCCTCTTCACTTTCTGTTCTTCCTGCCGCTGGGGGGGGGTTCTTCCATATCTCCTCCTATTCTCTCCGTCTCTCTTTCTGGCGGCTCTCGCTTTTGCTTTCTCTTCGTCTGTGCTCTACCCTAGTGGCTTGCAGGTGACAACAGGGTTTGTTCCTCCTCCTCACAGAGGGGAACTGCTCGTACGAAATAAAAAACAAAAGAGCGAACGAGCTGTGCCCGCCACGTGCTGCTTTGGGTTATTTAGCTGAAGTATTCGCCTATTGTGGTCCGTCATCCCTCACCGCTTGCGCTCGCCACTGTCGTCTCATCATGACGTCGACAGTGGCGGCCGTGAGCCAGACGCAGAGCCTTGCGGCGATTCGTAATTTTGTGCGTGCCTCCGTGTCGTGCATCACGTATGCACGGGGACTCTGCAGCGACAACGCCTTTGAGCAGCGCCCGTTTCTTGGTCTCCCGCTTCGCCAGCTCATCCCCTCCACCACGGAGTCCATCACGATCTCTGAGTGGATTGAGAAGGGCGCCTTTGACGCGCTAAATCGCCACTACCTGAAGGAGATGTCCCTCTGCGTGTTCGACGCGGAGTGCCGAGAGCTGCTGGAGAGCTACTGCTTTGGCTTCAATTACACGGATGACGGCAAGCGGGCGCAGATGACGCTCAACACCCCACAAACGATAGCAGGTGGTGCTGACACGACGGCACTCTCGCAGAGTAGCGGCAGCGCTGTTGCCATCCCGGCCTATCGCAAGCGGCGGTGCACGAAGCAAGAGGTGCAGCTGCTTCTCACGTCCATCCTGGGGCGGCTGATGGATGTGGTGGAAAGTCTACCGCCGCTGCTCTCTGAGCGGGTGCTCACGATGCGCCTCACCTACTACGATGAGGTGACCCCAGCCTCCTATGAGCCTCCCTGTTTTGCGCCGGCAAGCGAGCATATGACTCACCTTTACCAGGACGAGGTAAAGCACCGTGTGCACCTCGGGTCCATGGACACCAGTCACCACCTCTTCTCCGTCGCTCTACGACACCCGTTGCTCCTGACGATTCATAGTCAGGTAACCGATAGGACTGCTCCGAGAATGGTAGAGGAGACGGCAAGAGCACAGAGTGCTGCGATCGTGACGCCCTCTGATCCCCTGCGCTCTGGGTTGGAGAGCTCTTTCTCGTCAGAGCCGGTGTTAGCGAGTGCTGCAGCGCAAGGAAGCGCCACGGTCATGCCCGCCATGACCAGAAACTGTGCCTCATGCCGGTCTTTTCTTTCTACTGACGGAGAACGCGCCGCAGTCGACACTGTGAGTTATGAAGAGGAGGACGCGGGGAACTGCTCGTTCGGCGAGGGGTGCGGGGGCGCGGGTGGCACGATACGCACTGGTGAGGCGCTGCAACCCTGCAAGGTGGCGAAGCTCGATGGCGTCCACCGCCTGATAGAGAAGAGCAGCTCGGACAGTGAGCGGCCCGGGTTGAAGCCAGTGGAATTGACGTACTTGCTGTTTGCCGCGCTCGTCCTAACGAAATCGCCTAGCGCGCGTGGTGGTCGCGGGCAACTGACTGCTGACGAAGTAGAGGCCTATCGCACGCGTCAGTGCCCCTTCGACATTTCTGCCAAGGCAGCTCAGCTCGTCCTGCAGCGACTGAGTACGGAAGGATTCCTGCAGCAGTGCGACGTCCGCGGAGTTCCGGCTCAGAAGACGCCGAGGATCCAAGAAGGGAGCACACCGAGTCCTGCAATCAGAGAGTGGACTGTTTCAGACCCACCCGCATCGCTTCTCCAGCAACTCATGCAGCTCGGTGCTCTGACAGAGCTCCTGACGCATGAGTCCCACCATGTCCTGCAGGAGCTCTATGTACACCTGGCGCGGGAAGAGTCGAGAAGGGCGCCACGGGCGATGGCTGCCAAGGCGACTTTGGGCCGCATCAGCACCACTGGCGGGAGTCGAAAGCGGTGGTCTCGCTGAAGATTCTCATCGTGCATTGCCACGCGTGTGACGGCAACGGTGAAATGAAGTATTCTCATTCTGTTTCAGCGTGAGACATGTGGTATTTTTCTTTTTCGCTTTTCCAGCTGCTGCGCTTTACTTCTGCTTTCTCTTTCACGCAACCCAACCCGGTAACGGATGTCACTGTCGTCACAAAAGCCTAGGTGACCCGTGATGGTTTTCTTTTCCTTTCGTTTGAAGGCTTCCTCATGTTCTGTTACAGTGCGGCTTCTGTGCCTCCCAGGGTGTCAGCACCTGTCGCGGACGCTGACAAGCATTCAAGACTTGCACTCATCACTGTAGCTGCATGGCTCTCGCTCGCCTTGCACTCTCTATCAACCATCACGCCTGCTCCACCTGCCTCTTTTTTCTCTGTCTTTCTACCGCCTCACCTCGACGACACCGAGGACGCTCATTGTGTTTGACGGGGCCACTCGCACTTGTCTTGTACACCGCACTCTCCCCCCTCCCCTTACATGCAGCGCTTTCATTGATCGCCGAAGAAACAGAAAGGGCCGTGCTCATTCTCATCCCAGACAGATAGTGGCTTTCCTGGGGAGTTGACAGAGTGCCACTGAGTACGCGCATGTGCGTGTGGGTGACCATCCAAGCATCACTATCCCCCTCCGCTCTACTTTCCAGCCCACGCAAACGTAGTATCGCCCTCTAGCCCACAGAGGAGCCACAGAGGTGTACAGACTCTGCTGGTCTTACTTGTGCGTGCATTGCGTGTATTTGTATACGTACATTCGTCTTCAGTGCAAGAGGAACAAAGGTCGCGCTTCACTGCGAACGTCCGACGTTGTATAGTGTTTTCCCCAGTTCTTCTTGTTGTTCCTTGGGTGTAGAGGTTTCCTTTCCACGCTGCCTTCGGAATCCCTCTTTGCGTGTCACTACTCTGTATGCGCCTCTGTTAGGTGCGACCGCCCTTCTGTCGGTCGTCTTGTCGCTATCGATTTCTGTACCTGACTTGTTCCCTGGTCGTAGGGAGGGCGGGTTGGTGGTCGTGCTTCGGAGTGTTCTCGCTGGCCCCAGTCCCTCCATTCCGCAACTCGGGGGTTCTTCTCGACCACCCACGAGCACGCTCGAAGGTGCACACGCAGACGTCACATATCGCTATTTTCGATTGTAGCTCTTCTTCTCCCTGGGGCACGTGACCTCTCTACTACTTCAGTTTTCGTGTTTTCCTCTGGTGTGCACCTATCGGAGCTTTTCCCCTCTTTAGTCTTGCTTGCATAGTCACGTGCGACTTCCCTGAAATCGGAGCACACTGCGTGGATCTACCCCACTCGTCTGGGCACTGGGTCTTGTTCTTTTTTTTTTGGCTAGTACAATGCTCCGTCGTGCGTCGACGTTGCCTCAGCGTGTGGCGGTGCGCCGGCCCTCCCTCACTGCTGCGGGTGTCGCCGTTGTGTTCGCACCTTCTAACAGCTTCGCGTATTGGGTGTCTCGGCGCGACTACCATGGCTTTCAGTTCGCCAGTTTTCATGGTTGGACGCTACCGTACGGTGGCAAGTCGACCCGTGTCACGAAGGAGGAGTTGGAGAATCAGCGCTTCTTCACGGAGCGACCGCGGGAGAAGTGGGACTACCACCGCGTCGACGAGAACATCAACTCGCAGTCTGAGCTCCGCAATGCGGAGGGGCGTGAGCAGTTCTACCAGGGGTCACGTGAGGATAACACGACAACAAACCATGGCAGTCTGCACACGCCGCCCAAGTACCGCTTGTACGAGTACTTTGACGAGTACACAAAGCCTGGCGTAAACACGAAGGTAGCCGCGGCGTACGCGGTTAAAGAGCAATGGGATGCGGAGGAGTTCTACTATCCTGGTGAGGCGTGGCAGCGCAACCGTCCTGGGTTTCGTAGTGTGCCCAAGGAACTTCTGAATCGGCAGACGTGGTACCACTGGTCGCACGCGCTGACCAAGTGGGACGAGATTCAGCCTACTATCCGTACCCGCTCCTGGAACCCAGACTGGCCGCCACCGGGCTACGAGGTGCCGAAGCTCCAATGCAAGAAGGAGTTTTACTTTGGCATGGAAGATGAAGGACTCGTGTCGGAGGTGGAGCGGTACAACTGGTTCCGCTCGTGGAGCGACAGCAACATGCGTGTTGGGTGGCGTGAAATTCCGTTGTTCATGATGCTGTTGGGCACACTCTACCTCATCGCCCGCAACGCCATGTCGGTGACGGTGATGCGGGCGATGAGCAGTAACATGTACTACCCCGGTCGCACTTTTATCCGCCCATTTGGTGTGCCGAAGGACTGGGAGAAGGAGTGCTTCTGGTGGCAGAGGCCGCTGGAGGAGTTTCCGAACCAGGACCAGGTATGGTACTGGACCCACGCGCGCTTTGGTTACATCAACTACATTAAGCAACGCGATGCTCGCGAGAAGGCCATGATGGACGCGGAGGCTGCTGCTGCTGCTGCTGCTGCCAGCTAGTCGTACCTCAGCCAAGAGTCCCACAGATACAGGCCCTCACCCTACGACCACTTGTAGTCGGCAGTGCGTTGTAACGTATACTCTGTGGACTGCGCGAGTGCACACCGGTTTGGGGGCAGATGTATTAGGGCTAAAGGGGCGGGTGAGTGTCTTGTTCAGTGAGATACCTACAGTGCTGTACTGGAGTGAGCGAGTGCTACCCAAGCCTGAATCCCTCCCCCCCCTCCCCCTTTCGTTTTACCCTTAGCCACTTGCTGTGCTTTTTCTTCCCTCCGTCGTTGAGTGTCGTGGCGGGTGTGGGGTGGGGTTTCCCCGTACTCTTTAGCTTGTTCTTCTCATGGGCGATCTTGCATGCACACGCACATACCCACACAGGCACAGACAAGCACCCCCCACACACACACACACCATTTCTCTCGCGGTACCGCTATGCCTGTCGGCGTGTTCTGGTTCTCCTCCTCGTGTATAGACGCGCAAGCCTTTTTGGTCCTGAGTGCGCGGCGTGTGGCGTGTATGTGACCCAACCGAAAAAAACGAACTCTCAGTGGAGCAGCAACCAAGTCAGTCTCTTTGGTAAGCTGCGAGGTGTGCTCCCCCCATCGCGAGATTATGAGGTAAGACAACAGTGGCGTACGAAAGTTTCCCTTCTCCGTCCTTTTGGCCTTCCTTATTCGCTTGTTCTCTCCCTGGGATAACATCGGTCTTCCCGCCCTTCTCTCTCGCGCAGGGTGGAACGTGACTCCGTCTCCATTCAATAACTGATGTGAGGCCTGCGTGCGCACTCAAGCACGGCCACGTACGCAGGGGCTCATGCAACGCCATTCACCCTCCTCTCTTCCTTGGGATCCTTTTTTTCGGGCTCTCTGTGCTTCATACGTAGAGCAGAAAAACACATACGACGCAGAGCACCTCTCTTCTCTCTCGGAGGCACTTTGTCTACATGAGCTGTGACGGTCCACGCCAATTTCGGCAGTAGAGCACGACACCCCCCCCACCCCCACCCCCACACACGCATCTCACGTTGAGCACTCGCACAGGCGCGCTCGAACTCAGCTACAATGAGGTACTGGCTCTCACGCCACCAGACAGGAGACCAGTGGGGCGGCTACTCCCCCATGCGCATACTGGTGTTGCTGCTGCTTCTCTCAGCGAGTCTCAAGAGTGGAGTGGCGCAAACAGGCACACACGGTGACGGAGTCGTCGGCCTCTTCGGTCCGCTAGTGTACTCTTTCACGACCATGGAGTCGTACCGTCAGCACATGACCCTCAGCTCCAACCCTCTCGTCGTGTTTGTCTTTGAGCATAACAGCGCCGCCGCGCCTACGTTTTGGGCCCCGCTGCTACGGAACATCTCGACGGAGCTTGATGGGTTTGGCATTGAGGTGGCTGACGTGCCCGCGTCTTCGGAAACTGGACAATCACTAGTGCAAGCTATGAACGCTGGCAGCGGCCCTGTCATCTTATTTTTCCAAGGCGTCGGCGATACGCCTGCTGAGGGTGGCAAGGCCTTGAAGCTCCCCATTGCCTATCAAGGCAGTATTGACATACCGAACATCCTCTCGTGGAGTCTGTCGTGCATTTCGTCGTCTGCCACGCATCGGATTCACAACGATGTCGATCTCGCCCACTTCTTCGCACAGTACCCTCAGTACCCCGCGCTCCCGCATGTTCTCTACTTTCCTTCCAAGAGTTACACCCCAGGCGGCTACCTCGCTCTCAGCCATCGCTTCGCCTCCGACGCTGTGTTCGGTGTCGTGCCGAATGCATTCGCGGCGCCAAACGCGACCATCATCGCGCAGCGGTACAATATCACTAGCAAAGACAATCTACCGGCCCTACTGGTGCTCCACAAGGCCGCAGCGGACGATATCGGAGACAGCAACGAGTTCGACCGTGTTATTCGAATGCCTGACACGTCCTCCTCCTCGCTTTCCTATCGGGAGGCGCTATTGTTTCTCTCGACGCACATCACGGACACTGTCGCCGCGCTTGTGGCGAAGGCCAAATCTACGGAAAACCAGCACTTTCTCAAGGTAGCAGAAAGTCGACGCCTCTACATGATGACGCAGCTGATTGAGCGGCAGGCTGATATTGCAGAGGAGGAACGGCTGCAGGTAGCACGTGAACCGATTTTCGTGAAGGATCAAGCAAGCTGGGCAAAGAAGTGCGTGCAGCTGCCCAAGAAGCACCGTTGTCTCGCTGTATTTGTCGACTCTACGGGCGACTCAGCAGCAAAGGAGAAGGCCGGGGCGGTGCTTTCGACTCTCGCGGTCAGGCTGCTGGAAATGATGGGGCTAGAGGCGCAAAAAGTGTCCCTCGTCGTCGTAGACCGGCAAGGAAGCGATGCCGTGCGCGAGTACTTCGATGTGGGCCAGAATGGCTTCCCCGATGTCCTTTTCCTTTCCTTGGACCGCCCAGCCAAGTACTACAACTTTGTCGGCGCCTTCTCCGCCGAGGGCCTGATGCAGTTTGTGGCGTCTCATGATGCGCGCCTGGCAAAGAAGGAGGTTTCAGGCGGACACATCTTCATTCCGCGTATGGCGCCAAAGCTGGAGGAAGCGCCGGCGATGCCGCACAGCGGCAACGAGGATGAGGGAGATTTGTAAAATGGGCTCCTATGGCACCTCTTCCTATTCTTTGTTTTGTTTACTGTCTCACCTCTGTCTCGCTCTCACCTCTTCTCCGCGAGTAGAAAGAAAAGGAAGAGGGGGGAGGTCGCTGCGCACTATGCAAACGTTTGTTGTTCGTCTCTGTCACTCTATTTTTTTTTTTGCTCTCCTTTACTCTCTCTCTCTCTCTGTCTCTACTGTTGATGTGGTGGCAATGACATTCTACATGGAACGCTACGTTAGTGCTGTGCTTCTCTCCCCCTCTCTTTTTGGGCTACGTTGAGCCTTGCGCCATACTAATGGGGATGAGTGGTAGAATGCGGAGGTAAGTAAAGTGCATCCCAGAGTAGGTAAAGTGCCTTGAATGGTGCGGAAAATGAACTCCGGGGAACGAAACAGGAGGCGTGTAAAAGAAGCGAAAGAAACTCCACCCGGACGAACGCCGGCTCTGAAGCCTTGTTATGCCCAAAACAAGGGTGTACTGATGCATGTCGTGCTGTTTCTCAACGGATCCCTCTGCCGGCTCTTCTTTCGCCCCCACCCCCACCCCCACCCCACCCCGAATTGATTGATAAGTCTCCTCTGACGTACTGCTTCTACGTGTAATGCACAACCACCAGTATTGCAAGTATCGGCATGGTTGTGCAGAACACCTCCGTCCCAGTGTTCTCGTGTTTACTGCCGCTCACGCAATGCCGCTACCACCCAAAGACATTGGGTTGACATTATAGTCTTCCTTGGCTCTCCTTTCCTCTCGCTCTCCTCTTCACCTCCAAGTCTCGTTCTACCCTCGCCGCTTCTCCCTCCCCATTGGGGTTCCCACGCAGCACTTCACTGGATCCTTTTTTCTCCATCGCTACGCCGGGGAAATCAAACGCCACAGTGAGGAGGAGACAGTTCATCTACCATCGATCTTTTACGCTGCTCACCATTGGAGGGAGCACCCGCCACGTGCAACATTGGCCCTTGTGTAGCCACTTCACTTTTCTGCTCAACACTTGCATCTCCTTTCTCTTGTCAATTATTCTGGCCTCTATCAACATTCTCTCTGCCATGTTTCGATGCACCCCCTCTGCGCTTTTCAAGTCGCTTGCCGTGTGGGGCGGCGGCACGATGGGTGGCGGTATCGCGCAGGTTACAGCTCAGGCGGGTGTCCCAGTGACTGTGGTGGAGATTTCGAATGCGCGGCTGGACGTGTCGCGCAAGATGATCGAAGCGTCGTTGCTGCGCATTGCCAACAAAAAATGTGACAGAGATGAAAGCAAGATGAAGACCTTCGTGGACACGGTGCTTTCTCACATCACGTTCACAACGAGCGAATCCGTGGCTGCTGGCAACGCGGAGCTGATCATCGAGGCGATTGTGGAAAACATTGACGCGAAGAAGAAGCTCTTCGCTCGTCTGGACAAACTGGCACCAAGGTCGACGGTATTCTGCTCGAACACATCGTCGCTGAGTATCACCGAGATGGCGTCCGTGACAACCCGAACGGAGCGTTTCGCTGGCCTGCACTTCTTTTCGCCTGTGCCGATGATGAAGCTGCTGGAGGTGGTGCGCACCGAGGAGGTGAAGCCGGAGGTAATCGAACAGCTGACCGCCTTTTGCAAGAAGGTGGGGAAGATCCCCGTCATTGCAAAGGACACTCCGGGGTTCATCGTGAACCGCCTTCTCGTGCCCTATCAAATGGAGGCGTGCCGACTAGTCGAGCGTGGTGTCGCGACGTTCCAGGATGTGGACACGGCTATGAAGTTTGGCTGCGGCTACCCGATGGGTCCGTTTGAACTCAGTGACAGTGTCGGCATCGACGTGATCAAGTTCATTGTGGACGGCTGGCACAACATGTACCCGGACGAGCCGCTCTTCAAGCCTTCACCCCTAATCAATGAGCGGGTCGCCGCTGGAAAGCTTGGTAAAAAGACTGGCGAAGGGTACTACAAGTACGACAGCAAGGGACACAAGATCAACTCCTGAAAGACGCATCTTTCCTCTGGGCAGCGCGTTCAGCCCTGAGGTCCTGGTGCCATCCTCCGCATAGGTGCAGCGGCGGTTCACTTGGTCGAGCTTGTGAGGCCGTCCAGGCCGAGAATGGCTGACGCCCATCCCGAATTGTCTCCGTTTTCTTTTCTTTTCGGCGATCGAACTCTTCTTCTTTTTCTGTGTACGATATCGGTGAAACCCTTTGTGGCATTGAGGCTCCCTCGAGGTGCTCCTTACCAGGTTGCTCTCCATCTTTTTCCTAACCGACCGCACTTTTCTCTTTCCATGTGTGTGTGTGTGTGATATCAACCGCCGTGCTTGCTGGGTGCATCACGGCAAAGGTGCCCCTTGGAGCTGCCTACGTGTGAGATGCATCGCCTGTGATTAGGAGCCGACAGCATGCCTTCAGCAAAACAGCATTTGATCCCACCATTTCTTCAGGTCTCAGCTTGCGTATTCCCAAGCGACGACACGGCGATCAGTGTGCGCATTATTCACTGAAACGTGACGTGTTTGATACTCTTCGTGTGTTTGTCTCTCTCTTGTGCTTCTTCTTCCTCTGCGTATTTATCTCTTTGATGGCCGGGGGACACCTCACTCTGTGGGGTGGGGGTGGGGGTGGGGGTGGTGAGCAATGTAGCGCTACGCATATCGGCGGTGGGGTTGTGGATGGCGTTGTGTCGGAGCGACATGCGACAGTGAGCACCCTTGTACCCTCTACGTGGTGGGCGGGGCGTGAACCTGACTCGAACGCATCCTACCCGTGTCCCTCACTGCCTACTGGTGTGGCGAGCCTGAGCGCTCCCGGAGAGGGAGGTGACTGGCGGCGTGTGTGTGTGTGTGTGTGTGGGCCGATCGAGCACGAGTCAGGAGGCGGCGCTCCGGCAACTGAGCCTGCGCGTTGGCGTAGTGCGTGCCTAGCGCTGCTTCGCACCCCGCGATCGGGCGGGCCCTGTGGCAGGCTGGTGAGCAGGATGGTTCTACTCATTTGTCAGCTGCGATGCCTCGCGAGACTTTCGTGAGCGGGTATGTACTCCGTCGACTTGGCGCAAGGGTTACGCTGCTTTTTGCTTTGCGATGATGGTATTTATGTGTCACTTTTACTTGTCGACGCTTCTTCAGCGTCAGTCTCTTTGCCACGACATCCTACACGAATAGCGCATTGAGTGATGTCGTACACGAAAGGTGAAGCTGCACGTAGAGGAGGCAGACATACAGAGAGAGGAACGCACAGGCAGCCGTACCACGACAGGCACGTACTGGATGGCACCCTGCGAGACTATGCACATTAGTTTTAGTGTATTTGTGGACGCGTTTTCTCGTGGACAAGGAGACTCGGCGGTTAGTATCGCAGTACGCAGCCTTTTGCGTGTCTTTTGCTGAATGGCTGTTTCTTGCTTTCTCTTCCTCTGTGGCGGTGCCATGTTCTTGCTGCTCTCACGTGTGTTGAGGCCAGTTTTCTGCAGGGTACAGTACCCCCGATGTACGCCTGCTTCTCTCAGTTCTACATTCTCCCTCACATTCCTGTCCCTGTCTCTATTGCTGTGCCTCAATATTGCTTGTTTATTTCGTCATATTTCTCTTTTAAAAAATGACTTGTGCATCTCCCTCTCCTCCGTCGCAGACACGGTGCATGGCGTACGCACGCTTCGTCACCTCTCCCATACGTGTGTCTGCGTCTCCCTACCACGAATGCACAGTACACGTACCGTTGCTTGTGACGCCCTCTCATAACGTATTCGCTGTACCCACTGCGTTGCAGGACCGCTTTTTCTGCTTGGTCGCTCCTCTGCCGTGCCGCATCTCAACTGAGTCGTGACACGATCGGCTCTTCTTCGCCTTTTCGCTGCTGATTTGGGGTAGAAACTTTTTGCTTCTTTAAATGCGAACTCGCAGCGCTCCTTGTAATTGGCAATGTCTACTAAAGCTAACGAATGTCACCCTAAGATAGCTCACTTGCATCAGTATTCTGACTCGTCTTCCGCACCTGCTTCCTCGACCACTGTGTCCTCCTGCGGTGCTGAACACATGGACTCACTCAACCTTTGGCAGTTCTCCAGCGCCACATATACGCAGTTCGCAGCATCCGCAACTTGCAGTGGTGTGGCACAGGGTGACTGGTTGAGGAATAACAACAAAACCTCCATTTCTGTGTTCCGTTTTGCATGCAAAACCTCTCTTTTTTTCTTTTCTGCTTGGTTACCGCATCTTGTGGCGATGAACAGTGCCCTGTGCAGTTTTTTCCTTTTATTGGGTGTTTCCGGCACTTCCCCCCCCCCTCCCCATCTCCTCCCCCGCCTTCCTTGACCTCGTCTTTTGCACTGTCTTTGCCTCATGTCTCTCTCTCTCTTTATTTCTTCTTCTGCAGGCGAGCGCCTGTGTATGTCGCCATTACGCAGCGCTCACCTGCATGCTCTTCCTCTTGTTCATCGTCTGCGCTCGCCTTTTTGCCTTTTACAGTGTATTTTTCCTTCCTCATCTGATTGTTGTGGGACTGCAGGGGGGGGGGGCTGGCGTCAATCGCCTTGATTCCAGCCACCTCCCCGTGCTATCAGGGCCTGGTACCCCACTCATTGAGAGGAGGCTAAGCAGCCGGCGGCCTGTCCCTCGGGTACAGCTATGGACCTTTGGCGCCCGCCTCCAGGTCTGGACCGGCGCTGTGCCGGAAAGACATCTCTGCATGGTTGCGTTGGCCCCCGCTCACCATGAGCTGAGTCGACAACTCAGCAACGATAGCACGAAAGAGACGCAGACCGATCGGCCGCGGGGGCCATGCGCGGGCGGCACGCACCATCTCGTACAGGCGGCCGGCTGGGCTTCCGGGGCACCGATGCCGCAAGCACGACGAGCGTACACCCCTCTTCCCCTCCCCCCCCGTGGCG